>NW_022741082.1:34807-86966 GCF_011630105.1 Anneissia japonica
ATACTGTAGTTCAATTTCGTTTTTATCCTTTTGCAAGTTTCTTTAAATGTTTGTTTAATAATACTACTACTAATAGTAATAATAATAATAACGAGGATGATGATGACGATAGTAATAATTGATATTAATATTAATAACAATAAAAAGAGAAGAAAATTGTGCTAAATGCGAAAAAAATTGTGATTTGTTAATCATAATATAGTATATATAGTTAAAGCTTAGTAAGCTATAATTAGGCCTAAGTTGTCCTGGATATTAAGTAGATCCCTGATAAAAGATCATGAGAAATTTGTTGGCGTTTTATTTTGACTATAATTGACTATACTGTAATGTGGTGATGATGAATTTTACTATATAGAAGTGTCATTTCCAGCCATCTCGAGAGGTAATATTTCCTCAAATTTTCTCACCTTAGCCCCAGCCATGGTGGGGCTGAGGTGGTTGTGAAATCACGTTTTTGAAGTAGGCCTATGTCCTGGATATTAAGTAGATCCCTGATAAAAGATCATGAGAAATTTGTTGGCGTTTTATTTTGACTATAATTGACTATACTGTAATGTGGTGATGATGAATTTTACTATATAAAAGTGTCATTTCCAGCCATCTCGAGAGGTAATATTTCCTCAAATTTTCTCACCTTAGCCCCAGCCATGGTGGGGCTGAGGTGGTTGTGAAATCACGTTTTTGAAGTAGGCCTATGTAAAGTACATACCGGTACTTAAAGACAATGTTTTTAAGCTTTGTTTTCTATGGGATACACACGTACATTAATAAGATCTCTATGGTTGTCAAAAATCGCTGACAAAAGATCATGAGAATTTTTTTTGGCGCTTCATTTTGACTAATGGTGATGTGATGGTGATGAATTTTACTAAAAGTGTAATTTCTGGCCATCTAGAGGTACTATTTCCTCAAATTTTCTCACCTCAGCTCCAACCATTGTGGGGCTGAGGTGGGTGTCGAATCACAAAATGCCCTCCCCCTCCACCTTTCAAAACAGATCTGTGCCCTTCCCTGGGTATGACATTAAACTCCATCGAGTCGGCTCCTGATGTTTGTCTTAGTGACTGCTGTTTGTTTTTAGGATGTGATCTGGTTTTTCATGTACATTTTTCGTGTTTATGACTATTCTGGATAAAGAATGTTTTGAGCAGAGGTCGATTCAAAGCCCCCCTCCCCTTCATTTTTTTAAGGAAAAAAAGGAAAAATATATTCAAATTGTAGTGCGAGAGTGTAATTTCTGGCCATCTAGAGATGCATAATCATAAATTTTCTTACCTCAGCCCCAACCATGTTGGGGCTGAGGTGGGTGCTTCCTCGGTCTGTGAAAGTCCCTCCATGGTACACCTCTCTTTCGAATTCCTGGATCTGCCACTGTTGATTTATTATATAATTATTTTTGCGCTTATTTAAAATGCATCTATTGCAATTTTCACTTTATCCTCTCAAACAATCATAAGAACGTTCAGAGTGCGCTACTTCACAGGGGGATTTGCCCGCCCCTTGACCCCGCCGGGGTCATACGTAATTCGCATAACGGCTCCCCCCCCCTTTCAAAATCCTGGCTACGTCCCTGGCCCCAATATGTGTTTTTTCAATCATATTTTTCTCTATATTTGTAATATATTTACTACGGACCTTCGGACCAACGGACCTTCTGACTAAAGACCCTTCGGACCACAGGACCTTCGGACCAATGCCCTGACCCCTATTATGGTCATGATTACATCACATTATGACCATATAGGCACATCATGACTAAATATGGGCACACTGTACAACAGTTTTTTGCCAAATAAAATTTGATATTCTGAACAGAGCTTAACATTAATATAGGTATTATACATATTTTTCATTAGTGAGTTTATTGACATCTTGGTTTTAAGCTTGCATTTTCCCTTCATCTTTAATTGTATTCTAATGGTGATGTTAATGCATGTTCAAGACAAGTAATGCCATTTAGCCAGGTTTGCAGTCGAGAACAATGACGATTTAGTTTAAGTAGCGATTATGCATCTAGGTGGCGTACCATAGTCTGATGTCACAGCTGTGATTGTTTCATTTATTTGCCTATTAAATCCTAAGCCTAGCTTAATGCCTCAGTCATGTTGCAACTTTTCTACAGTTCACATAAATCTCAAAGGCCTCCTTACACTTAACATGGTCATGTATATTCTGAAGTTATTATTAATAAAATATTGATTTTTTTTTTCTATATAAAAGTTTTTTGTATTTAGTGTCCTTATTTTTATTATTTATATTATTCAGAGTTTGGCCTACTACAGTACAGTAGCTTTTGAATTTATCCATGTGGTATTCAGTCATGCCACAAGTCCTTGCCAACCACTAAAAAGGCTTCTCCACAAAATACTATACATTGCAATACAATGTTTAGCAAACAGCTTTAAGTAAATGTACGGTATTCAGTCACTGCTGATGGCTTCATATCATTCCTGATGATGACATAATGTCGAAATATTGAATCCCAACACTTGGCATGCATTTCGATACTTGGAGTATGTATTATACTATCTTGCAATACAAATTTCACTACTTCTGCTGTAGGTTAAAGTAATTTTAAGAACATAAAAGTGACTGAATGAAAGCATTCGTATATGAATACAAATTTTTAATTTATGGTTCTGTTACTTGTCTTAAAATACTGTAAGTCAACAAAGATTAGTTGAAGGATTACAGGTTTAATTACATTGATTAATTAATTACTTACAAGATGTACAATTATATTAGCTTGGAGAATTATGGTAATCTGAATTTATATTGAAAGTGTTACTTGTCGGCGATAACTGGCTTTGGGACAGTGGCAGATCTGAAAAGAGGGAGGTGGGGTGGGGGACATGGCGAAATATTCAAATAGTTTTGACTGTAGTATCAGAAATTATACCTACAGTGTCCTCTGTACCCTACTTTAGATTTTAAATAATAATAGTTCAAATCTTGATTGAGCACATTTTACTGATGAAAACCTCAATGTACTTTACATTAGAAATAAAAATTTCAAAATTAAGCAAAATATAAAAGAGGGATTGCACTAGGTGGTAGCAGACAGTGACCCCTCAGAAATTTGGTATTTTCTTTTTGTTGTACCTTTATTTCTATTTTTTTTTTGTTTGTTTGTTTTAATTATTATATATTTTATTTATTTATTGTTATGATGTGAAGTGCATACAGTGGAAGATTTTTCTTGCATTATGTGTTATACAAGTGTAACATTATTATTATTATTATTATTAAATCAAAATATAAAAGAGGGATTGCACTAGGTGGTAGCAGACAGTGACCCCTCAGAAATTTGGTATTTTCTTTTTGTTGTACCTTTATTTCTATTTTTTTTTTTTTTTGTTTGTTTTAATTATTATATGTTTTATTTATTTATTGTTATGATGTGAAGTGCATACAGTAGAAGATTTTTCTTGCATTATGTGTTATACAAGTGTAACATTATTATTATTATTATTATTATTATTAAATCATGAAGTTATAATTCTGTTCTCACAATGTTTAGCAAAAAGTAAATTTACGGTATTCAGTCACTGCTGATGGCTTCATATCACTACATTTCAAAAGACATCAAATATTGCACAGTACATTCTCTTTATTGACCAATTATATCATTCATGATTTACTGTATATAGTATGGTTTATTTCAATTTTGAAATGTATTTACTGGCTGTAGAATACTGTAGTACTGTACAAAAATTGAGTAATTATTACTATAATAGACTTTCGTTTGATCTGATTATTTTTAATTTGAATTCCAGATCGACTACATAAATTAATCTATGTGCATCAAAAAGCTACAGTAGTCACTTGATACTGTAGGTCTTGTATACTGTAATAACCTGTCATTTTTGCTAGGTATAAAATCATTTTAATAATAGTGTAGCTTTATGGATTCCTCTTGGGTACCATGGTGAAAAGTGATATCTATATTAGTAGAGTTTTTCCTGATTGTCCCAACACAGCACTATGCAGTGGTCATGCTTTATTAGTTGTGACTATCAAGATCATATTTTAATATGAAAAAAAAGATACTATCAGTTAATAGAAAGAATCAATTACTTTTAATATTTAATTAAATTGATATCTTTCCAATTAAAATTAGAACATGAAAATATTTTCAGTGCACATTTATATAATGCCATTAAATAAAATAATTTTGATAATAATGAAGCTTATAGAGTCCCCTTTGGTACCATGGGGGAAAGTGATATCTATATAAGTAGTGCTTTTACTGATTGTCACAACACAACACCATGTAGTGATCACGCTTCAGTAGACTTTTAAGATAAAATTTTAATAATAAATAAGATATTATAATATCACTATCAGTCTTGAGCTATTAAACTTGAACAATAAAATGTATTATTTCGCAAATTGATTGCTTTCAATATATTTAATTAAATTCATCTGGATCCCATCCAATCCTAAATCAATTATACTATATTAGTGAGCCTTTTTTTTATACCTTGTTTCGCAAACATATTTTTTTAAAGATCATCACAGAAGGGCGGAAAACAAATTAAAAATAAAATTTTGTTTTCTTCTTAGTTTGCCAAAAACGTCCAGATTGAGGAGAAAATAAAAATAAAATTTTAATGGTGAATGTCTTAAAGCAGTGTAGTAATGGGATGGTAAATGGTTAAATTTATATAATTAGGAAGAAATACAGTATACATACCATCAAACCTCTTCTTTTGAAGATGGGCTTCTTTTCGAGGTTACTTTTGCAAAGTAAAGAGGGTGGGGGGGGTGGCGGCTTTTCAAAGTGAGTGCATAAATTTGTACTATAAAACAATAAATACAGCCACTGTAACATCAATCTGTATCATGGAGTGTATTTAACTGACATTAAATTACCTAAACTACTGTATAAACCAAGCTTATGCTTAATTTATTTTGTTTTTTGAAATTCATGTACAGTATATACTGTACTATCCCGAAAAGAAGCCTACGCTATCTTGAAAAGAAACCCATGGGCTTTTTTTCAAGATGGGCCTCTTTTCAAGGCTAATTTTGGAAACTAAAGAGGGGCTTCAATTCGAGATGGGCTTCATCTCGACATTAAGCACACTGGGCTTAAATTCGAGGTTTTCTGGTATCTTATTTTATGAACATTTCAAGGCAATGGTGGCTCTAATAACAATTAAGAAAAACTTTTTTTTCTATTCTGAAATTTCCATTTTTCCGTTGCGGTAGATGCCGCTGATCGGCCAAAAACAAAACTTTATTTTTATTTAAAAATTATTATTGGCAGGCGGCGGGTTCTCTATACAAGGTATAAAAAAAGTCTAGCCTTAAGTAATAATAATAATAATATTTCTATATTTTTTCATTCTGGTACTTCTTGTCTAGTTCAAGCTTCTGTACTAACGCAATTAAAATATTGGAATAAGTTACAGTATTTTAATTGTATAAGCAAAATTAATATTTTCTTTCAGAATAAAGCTCTGAACATAAGTATTACAGTTTTCGCATTATAAATCGATTTATAAACTTTAATACTTTTTTTTAAAATAATTTTTTTACTCATATGTAACAAGGAAAACAAATCTCATGACATCATTATGACAATAAAGAATAATCTGAATCTACTTGATCTTTTTTAGTTATTAAGGCGAGGCTTTTTTTTTATACCTTGTTTAGCGGACCTGCCGAACGCAAATATTGTTTAGCTAGACACCGCCATCACTTGACCACCTGTGAGTCATGCATCGGCGGGCTTCACGCCTTAAATTGCCAATAAACGGTGCGGTGTTGGTCTGGTTTGGTTAGGCGTCTGGAGTGCTATTAGTCTAGGTTCATGGTTTTTTTTCTTGTCCGTTTCCTTCCGTTGTTGTCAAGCGCCTCGAGGTTGGTCCAACGGGAGGCGCTTTACAAATTGCAAATTATTATTATTATTCAATATTGATGATTTCAAATAAAAATAAAATTGTATTTTTGGCCAATTAGCGCGTTCGCCGCAACAAAAAATGTAAATTTCAGAAAAAATTTTTTTTTTAAATTACGCCCTCCACTGCCTTGAAATATCCAAATATAAAATATGTATATTTCTTCCTAATTATATAAATTTAAAGCATTCAACCATCCCATTTTACATTCACCAATAAAATTTTCTTTTTATTTTCTCCTGTGTCTGGATGTTTTTGGCAAAACTATTTGCTAAATAAGAAAACAAAATTTTATTTTTATTTTTATTCTGCCCTCCTCCAAAAAATAAGTATGCGAAACAAGGAATAAAAAAAAGTCTCGTCTAATTCAATGTATCAATTGAATTATTAAGTTGGTTTTGTTTATTTCTAAAATTGCAGATTTTACAGATTATTACTAGAAATTGCAAATTGCAAGTGAAGTGCTGCGAAGTAAAACTGCATAAAATGTTCTTCGAACAAAATTATTTATGCGAGTCAAGTGAAAATAATGAATAATAAAAATATAACAAATAATATGAGACACGACCAATTGTGTTGGTACCGTGTACAATAGTGTATTGCTGCAGTGACATCTCACTGCTGGCGACTCGCTGCTGCTGGCGATGACTCGCTGGCGAATCGATCTGCGCATGTGTATAAAATGGTATTTATCCGAAACACTATGCCAGTCTACAACAAGCCTCGCCTAAATGTAATAATTAGCACGTTAAAATAGGCTAGTAAATAAGTTTAACTGGGTTTGTAAATAATATTGGCCTCAAAATATTGTGACTGAGACATGAGCCAATTAAACGTAGAAATAGGAAACCTAGAAATATAGTAAAAACGCTGAATAGTACTCCAGCGTCACGACATGCGGACGTTGGTACGAGTAGGTTAATCTACAAACGTCGCCTAAAGTAATTGATTTTAACCGGCAGAACGAAAGAAGGAAACTCCGCTTTTCAGTTGTCTTAGGCCCAGGTTTTTTGACAAACAATGACCTTTCAGAGGTCAAATTGCTGTCAAGAATATAAATTGGCTGCTTCGCAGCAATAATGTATATTTTACATTGTTGTGGTTGGTTCGATCCCCATGAATTCAAGCAGCTCATTCTAATATCAGAATTCGCAAACACTTTTATCATGCAACTTTAGTGCATTCTTGATTAATGCACAAATATTTTGATATGGTTTATAAATGTCAATAGTATCATGTTATAGATGAGTTCAAAATTTCTTGTAATAAAGTGAAGTATTTGTTTTTGCTGAGCACATGTGCTGGTTTAACACATTCCTACTGTGATTTTTTTTTGTCATTATATTTCATGGATGTTCATTATCATTAAAATATTCAATTGTTAAGTGTTATAAATTGTTATTTTTTTTATCATTGATTAGCATATGATATCATTTTGAAAAAAAACTCAAATTCTTTAATCTTTATCAGGCGGCGAATTAAAACCTATTTATTACTATGACCTACTGTACGCCCCCAAAAAAGGCATGATTGTGAAGTCAGCTACCATCGTCAATTAAAAGAATTGCACACCTGCAATGAGAATTTTATTATCGTTAATTATGTTATAATTATTATCAATACCATCGTCTGACATCATCATCATCATCTTTTTATCATCATTGTCATCATCATGATGATAATATACCAGTTTGTCCTTCACATCTCATTATTTCTAGTAGCACTGCATATTTATAATACAAGGTGCTTTCTAAAAATTACATTAATAAGATTATAAATTTATGTTATATTATATCTAATTGTTGGTATTAAGAATTTTTTGACATAATATATAATGTTTAATAAGGACAATTCAATTAGCTCCATTTAAATTTCAAAGAATGTATCAAAGCGCTTGCTTCTGGTGACTTATCCTTATTGGCAAGCATGCACAATGTGCAGCTGCCTCCTCTCCCTTGGGAATATTCCTAGTTGATCTCTAGTACCTTGTGCAGAACAATACCTTTATGCCATCAAATTCCTGCCAAGTATCTAATAGTAATGCTCCTGGGTATTGCAAAATGTTAAAGCTTAATAAAATGCCTTCCTTGTTGAAGATAAGTGAATGTGGAGTTTGAACCATTGAGTATAATTAGTTCAGAGCCAGCACATTTTTCACCACTATAATTATAGCTGTATGTGCTATTTATGTAACAGACATTGCACTCTATGTGGTTTTACAGTACTGTATAATTATTAAATCAGTCTGTGAATCATCAATCACTGATGGAACACATCCAACCATTGCGCCACCCATCAATCCCTCCCCCAGTGTCAATAATCCTACCACCGTAATTGATTAAATTGCATCAATTGTAAATGAAAAATAATATTGTAATGTATATTAAATTATGTTTTGTGTATATTTCATGTTTGCATTTTTTATTGTTATTATGGCAATTTTGTTTAAATTGTATACAATCTATTCATTTTCTGATTTTTTTTTTTATTTTTCATGTACTGCTCTTTGGAACCCTTAAGAATATACAGTAAGTAAATTGCAATCCTTTTTAAATGTATTGTTGAAATATTTTGAAAAACTTGTGAAACTCATAATTCAATTCGCTTGGGAAAAGACCTCTATATGAGCTTACTACGGAGTTGGTTACGAGTTATGTACAAATTATGCCGAGCGAAGCACCAAGTTTACTACGAGCTTTTAACAAGATTAATATGGCAAACTCTTTTAACTCATGCTAAAAAAAAAACCCTAGTGGGAAAGGGGCTTAACACCTGAAAAATATTATAAGTGTGGTTTAATTTGGCCATTTTTGGCAAATCCATTTCAACAACAAACTTACTTTAAAGGTCTGGCTGCAGAAAAACAAATATATGTTGTACAACTGTCTTTTAAGACACAAAAAGCATATTTGATGAAAAATTTGGGAACAGTTAATGGATACAGATTTTTGAATTTTTAAAAATGGGGATACTCTAAAATGAGCAAAACCACCCTTTTTTCCACCTTTTTCAAATTAATTTTACGACATTTCATTTTTTTCCCCTTCCGGAGCCTGACTTTAATATCATTACTCTACATCATAGTACTTTTTAGTATTGCATTAATACAGACAATTCACATTTAGAATAATTATGAGTGAGACAGCTAGCCTGTCAAATGGTACTTTAAATGCTGATGTACGTGCTTTATTTGGATTTTCTCTCTTTAATAGTCTTTTTTGAACTGTTTAGTTTAATGAAATGGTATTGCATATTTTTTTCTATTGGTACCTGGAAATTTCTTTTGAAATACATATGTTATTTATCAAAACCTTACTTATTTAGCAGTAATATGTGTTTTTATTAGTGTCTATTCTTCAAATAATATAATTTTGTCAGGTAAAACAGGAAGCATATACATTTTAGTTCTTTTTCTTGACATATGCTCAATGTTTTACATTTATAAAGCATATTCTTTTTTAAAAGATATTTTGTAAAGATACAACCTTTTGTATCTTTACAAAAGGTTGTATCTTTACAAAATATCATTAAAGATACAACCTTTTGTGTAAATAAGATTTGGGATTTACCAGTAGAAATACATAATGGGTTAAATAAATATTTATTTTCCAATATGTTTTTCAGTGTTCCTTTGTGCCAAAGTTCAGTATAGAAATTGAGACAAAATATGAAAATAATAGTGGAACAACAGAAAATGTAAGTTTCATTTTGTTTTTCATTTTACAAAATACAGTATTATTTTCTCATAGTTATTGGCAGACATAGAAGCCATATAAAACTGTAGTTCATTTAGATGAATGATTTACCAAATGAAGCAAATATAGGTTTCAAAATTTTAAAATAATATAATTATTTACCTTGACTTTTCTTTGTTTAGTTTGTTTTTTGTTTTTTTTTATAGAATCATAATTTGTTTCACAATCTGCAGATTTTACAAGCGATTATACAATTCGCAGGCATCATTATTTCCCTGGTCACTGGATATTGAATTGGCAGATCTGCACATTGTGCAAGTTCCTGTGCTCCTTAGGGAGTATCCCTGGCCATTGTTGCTTGAATGCGCATGACCCATACATTTAATGTTATACAATTCTACCAGGTACCCTTTTATACTCGTGAGTGGAGAGAGGCAAACGTAAGTGCCTTGCCAACGGCACAAGCAATGCGATTGCGTGGGTCTCAAACTCCCGATCTCATAATGAGAGGACCAACACCTTACACGCTGCAACTCACGCTCCTACGAAGTACTGAAAGTGCCTGCAGTATAACAAAATAATTATCATAGTATTAGTAAATAAATATTTGAATTTATACTATGTTTAGTGTTTGGGTTATTCAGAGGAAGATCTACAACAACGCGAGGTGATGGCTCTAGATATAGCATTTGATGAGGTATCAGAGAAGCATTACAAAGAAAGTGAGGTAAGCATTTGTTTATAGTCACAGTACATTTTTAGTGATAAAATGATGGTGTTTTAATGATGGTGGTGGTGGTGATGGAGGTGTTTGTGATGGATGATGGTGGTAGTAGAGACTTCAGGGCTTATGATTTGAGGCGAGTGATTGCTATCGCACACAATCATTCACATAAAATCCTATTCAGGAATGTGAAAAATAGAGCACCTTGGGTTTGAAAATCACTCACCTTAAATCTAGTGAAAACCCCAAATACTGTGGCCATGCTTTCTGTTTGAATGTGTTTTGTGTTGCTTTGAACTCGTATACCACTTTGATGACTGCAGCAGTATGTATTGTAGACTGGGAGTGTAGTTGAAAAGGTCAGTGGGAGTGGAGTTGAATAGCTCAGTAGAAGATGCTTGCCTTCTGATCCCAGAGTCCTGGGTTTAATTCCACTCCCTAAGCCTCATAAAGAGGCTTAGTTTATAAAGCATCATTCTCATCCTGACAGTGGCAAGTGTACTTGATGTTGGATGCGAGGGAAATAAAAAAAATAAAAAAAAATGTGTATACTAACTATTCTGCAGAAACTTCCCCCAAATAATCACTCGCCTAAACAAAAATAGGTGTGCGTTTTTTAGTTCATCAGCCATTTTCAATTAACAAGCCCAGAGACTTTAATCACACTCTTTTACTTTCATATAAACTTTCAAATTATACTGCAGTACTATTTTATCATAACTTGTACATTTATTTCCCCATTTTTAAGTTTATATCCTAAAAAGTTATTCACATAATTAGAGTCTGATGAAGAAAACAGTATTATGAAATTCATGTAGCTTTGTCCACATTATCAAATTAATTTTTTTTAAACAAATTTGTGTGACGTGTCCATATATGGGCATGATGGTACCATATATGGGCATGATGGTGCCATATATGGGCATGATGGTGTCATATGGGCACGATGGTGCAATATATGGGCATGATGGTGCCATATATGGGCATGATGGTGATATATATGGGCATGATGATGTCATATATGGGCATGATGGTGCCATATATGGGCATGATGGTGCAATATATGGGCATGATGGTGCCATATATGGGCATGATGGTGATATATATGGGCATGATGATGTCATATATGGGCATGATGGTACCATATATGGGCATGATGGTGCCATATATGGGCATAATGGTGTCATATGGGCACGATGGTGTCATATGGGCACGATGGTGCAATATATGGGCACGATGGTGCCATATATGGGCATGATGGTGATATATATGGGCATGATGATGTCATATATGGGCATGATAGTGCCATATATGGGCATGATGGTGCATTATATGGGCATGATGTTGCCATATATGGGCATATCACATTTGGTAGTATGGATAAAGCTTTATTTTTTTTCTTGTTCTTACAGTACACCAAATCATGAATTTCCCAAGATTCAAAATAACTTTATTGCAAATCTAAGGAAAACTTTAAATGCACAGAATAATTAAATGTAATAATATTAAACATGTTAAAAAATATTTAAAATACTTCAGTTAAATTAGTTAAAATACTGGTAAGAAAGCAGGACACATTACAACATTAAGATACAAGAGGGAAATGTACAAAACGTGGAAAAACAAAAACAATCAAAAAGTGCATAGATAATGGAGACATAGAAATGAGCAATTATACTGAATACAATACTGAATAAAGTCCAGGATTATGAAATACTGCCTTTTAAACAATATTCAGTGTAATTTACTTGACATTTGTAAAATTCATCTTGCATTGAAATACATTTCCAAAGAACCACTCATAAATATACAGAAATAATAACTACATAACAGTATATCAGGAAATAAACTTTCCCCAAGCCGGACACACCCTGATAATTCTGTTTCGTAACAAGCTAATTTTACGAGTATTTTCTCATAAAGTTTTAATGTCTATTTCCTCATCTGGAGTTTCTGTTCTTCAAAATGTTATTCAATTCATCATAGTTGTCCTGAGAGCCTTTATATGATCTCTTGTTTTTTCTCCACCTTATCTTTAGTATACTCCCCATGAGAACATCTCTTAATTACTTTTATCCTTTCTATTAACACTCAGGAAATATGATTACTTTGCATCAATATAAAATTACTCAAGCATTTTATAGATTTTTATATAATGTGGAGTAATTTTAATACCCATCTACTGTACACGCATAAAATACTTCATTGCTGACGTCACAACATCATGTGAAGCCATTTGTTGCTAAGCAATGTTACCCAGGCAATCGATATGAATGAGAACTTCCTATTACAAGCTGAGACACTAGTTTTTAAAGTGAAGTATCTTTAACTAAATTCTTAAGGCGAGACTTTTTTATACATTGTTTAGCGATCGAAGCCGCCGCCCGCCAATAATAATGATTTCGAATAAATGATATTTCAAATAAATGATTTGGAATAAAATTTTATTTTTGGCCAATTACATGCACCCACCGCTGCAAAAAAAAAAAATCAAAATTTGAGAAAAAAGTGAAAGTTTTTCTTTATATTTATTATGCCCGCCAATAATAGCAATTCTTTTATTTATTCATATTAATTTAAAGCATTTAATCATCCCATTACTACACTGTTTACATTAGACAATAACGTTTTATTTTTATTTTCTCTTCCATCTATTTAATATTTCTATTTTTTTTATCCGCCCTCCCCTGACCATCTTTAAAAAAATAAGTTTGCGAAAAAAGATATAAAGAAAGTCTTGCCTTAACAGTGTATAGATCTTTGTGAACTTATATCAAATAAATATATATCGGATAACTAACGTACTGTACAGTATGAGTATGAATTTCCTTAAGATTTCAATCTGAAGTTGTTAAGCCTTGGAATGTACTGTAGTGCCCTGAAAACTACTATGCCACTTAGCAGCCTTCCAGTAGTAGTATTTTATAATGTCTCGCCCTTGTACAAAGGCCACCCAATACTGGTGTAGCAGTGACATAGGGCCTGTTTATACAACACGGCATTACACGCCTTTTCAGCGAGGCAAAGTTAAGTGTGTTCTATAAAATGAGTTGGGATTCCGTGTGATTACAAAACATCTGGAAAAGAGGCTACTTGAGGAATCACCAAATTTGAGCGGTTGGTGACCCTGGCAATACCTACTTGTTCCCTCAGGCTATGGTGAATAGTAATATATCAGCTCGACAGGTCGTTATTTCGGTAAAGTAAAAAGTATCGCTGGGTGTGTTTAGTGATTTTCTTGAATTTTACCTTTTTGTTGGTTTCATTGATCCTTGAACTATTTTTTTTTTATTTTTTGCTACTGTACCATAATTTTATTTTGGATTTGTATATTTCTGTGGTAGATTTAATATTTAGGCAAGTAACGCGATGAAATCAAGCACGTCATTCTTGTCTTGTCGCTGCCCAAGCCTATGGCATTCATCTGTTCGACTATCTCATGATACTCAACTGTTAGCAATGGTAAATACAATAATTAGTGTAGTAACAATAAAATAGGATTACGAAAGAAAATATTAAGGGAAAATTAAGACGAATATTAAGACAATCGATCAACTGTAAACAATCCACTCCTCTTCCAAAAAAACAAACCGTGCAAATTCAGCTGAAGGAGAGTAGAGTTGCACTGTTGGTTTGAAAATTTATCCCAAAATACATTGCGCCGTACGATACTTTTGGTGTGTAACACACATGTTGTATAAACGGCGAAGTTTGGAGGGTCACCTTGAGTAGTGAAAATTCAGTTAGGGACGTAAAACCATGTTCGTGGTTAGTGTGTTGTATAAACATGATCATAGAATACTGTTTATATTGAGCTGGTTGCAGTATACCTTGGTTGTATAGTAAACTTCTTACCACTTAATTGATTGCTTAATTAATGCAGTTTGAAGCAACTGTGTATTGCCTAAGGATACCAGTAGTACATACAGAAGTTGGTATCTTTATGTAGGTTTTTACTATTTGTTTGTTAATGAGGTGAATTGCATTTCTCACTGGCAAAATGCAGACGGCGCATTAAAACAAAGCATGGCTCTACCTCCATGAGCAGACGACCAGACTAATGTAAACAATAAAGAGTGTTTACAGCTTCTGGATTTGTAATAAATCTGAATTTCTACTTTTTGTGTGTGTCATTCTTACCAGTATTTTATTGCTGCTATGATATTTGAACTGCTAACAGAGTTTCCCTGCCTGCCCACGCATACTTTGGTTATTAGTGCGAGTTTGATGACTTGCATGCAAGTGCTGTTACAATACCGTAAAACGTCGAGTCGAAGCCCTGGGCTTCTTCTTTTATTTGTGAACTTTGGATGGGCTTCTTTTCGAGATGGGGTCTTTTCGAGATGAGCTTCTTTTCGAGGCTACTTTTCCAAAATAAAAAAGTGGGGGGGGGGCTTCTTTACAAAATTAATGCTGTAAATTTTGTGAATTTGTGCTATAAAACAATAAATAAGGACACTGTAACATCAATCTGTACTGTATTATGGAGTGTATTTAACCGGCATTAAATCACCTAAACCACTGTATAAATCAAGCTTTTAAACTTGAACAATAAAATATTATTTCGTGAATCTTACTTTCAATATTATATTTAATTAAATTAGTATTTCAACTGAAGTTAGAACAAGAAAGTGTTTTCAATGTCATACAGACACATTTTTAATACCATTTTAAAAAGAAATTCATCTGGATCCCATATCACTCCTACAGTAAACCAATTATACTGTATTAATAGTGAGCCTTTTTTTATACCTTGTTTCGCAAACATAATTTTTTTAAAGATCATCAGAGAAGGGCTGAAAACAAATTAAAAATAAAATTTTGTTTTCTTGGTTAGCAAGTAGTTTTGCCAAAACCATCCAGACGGAGGAGAAATAAAAATAAAATGTTATTAGTGAGTGTAAGCAGTGTAGTAATGGGATGGTAAATGCTTTAAATTTATATAATTAGGAAGAAACATACATACCGTAAAACCTCGAATTGAAGCCCTGGGCTTCTGTTTTTTTGCGAACTTCAGATGGGCTTCTTTTCAAGATGGGCTTTTTTTCGAGGCTATTTTTGCAAAGTAAAGAGGTTGGGGCTTCTTTTCAAATGAGTGCTGTAAATTTTGTGAATTTGTACTATAAAACAATAAATACGGCCACTGTAACATCAGTCTGTACCATGGAGTGTATTTAACTGACATTAAATCACCTAAACTACTATATAAACCAAGCTTATTTTTAATTTTTGTTTTTTGAAATTCATGTACAGTGTATGTACTATACGATCCTGAAAAGAAGACTATGCTATCTTGAAAAGAATAGCATGGGCCTCTTTTCGAGGCTAATTTTGCAAACTAAATAGGGCCGGGGGACTTCAATTCGAGGTCGGCTTCGTCTCGAGATTAAACCCATTGGGCTTCAATTCAAGGTTTTACGGTATGTATAGAAAACAGTCAGAGAAGGTGATTAGGCTGTGGGATGAAATTAGGACGTTATTATTTTATGAATCTGTTAGTTCGCAGGGAAAATATTTCCTCAATCTAATTTTCACATGGAAGAATGCTGATTAAAGATGCTTGCCTTCCTGTCCTATTCTCTTGCGTTTGAATCTTGTAAAAACTGAGATTTTTCTTGCATCTGGTAACAACTCCATTTTTTTAATAGACATAGGCCTACATGCTTCATGCAATATTCAAGGCATGCTGTCAATTGAGATAATGTATAAATAAAAAAAATAAGGGGTATAAATAAAATAAATAAGGGAAATGTAAAAAATAATACTTTAAACATGGTTTATAGAGCAACACAGCCATATGTAAGGGCAAAGCACTTTCTGTTGATTGAGAAAATAATTTTAAAATAAGGGAAAAGGGTAATTCTGTGTCAAATCAACCAAAAATTTTTCCTTGTTCTCTCGGATTTTTTCAAATTTTAGTATGTGGTTGGGACTTGTCAGAAATGATCAAAAAATGAAAATGTTTTTCACAAGGCCTCCTAATTAGCGAGATACATGCTAACGAACTTTGAGCTAATCATTGATACCTCGCAGACCATATCTCAGTAACCAAGATATTTAATTAACTTCATTAGCGCTAATTAAGAGGAGATGGGCTTCATCTAGAGATTAAGCCCATTGGGCTTCAATTCAAGGTTTTACGGTATGTATACAGTTAGAGAAGGTGATTAGGCTGTGGGATGAAATTATGATGTTATTATTTTATGAATCTGTTAGTTTGCAGGGAAAATATTTCCTCAATCTATTTTTACATGAAAGATTGCTGATAGAGATGCTTGCCTTCCAGTCCCATACTCATGCATTTGAAACTTGTGAAAACTGAGATTTGTCTTGCATCTGGTAATAACTCCATTTTTTGGATAGACAGTACATGCTTTATAGAACAACTCATCCTTCGTTCAATATTCAAGGCACATGCTCTCAATTGAGATACTGTATAAATAAAAAAATAAGGGAAAAGTAAAAATAATACTTTTATACATGGTTTATAGAGCAACACATTCATATGTAAGGGCAAGGAACTCACTGTTGATTGAGAAAATAATTTTAAAATAAGGGAAAAGGGCAATTCCGTGTCAAATCAATCAAAATTTTTCCTTAATCTCTCGGATTTATTCAAATTTTAGTATGTGGTTGGGACTCGTCAGAAACGATCAAAAAATGTAAATGTTTTTCACTAGGCCTCTTAATTAGCAAGATACATGCTAACGAACTTTGAGCTAATCAGCGATACCTTGCAGACCATATCTCAGTAACCAATATATTTAATTAGCTCAAACTTCATTAGCGCTAATTAAGAGGCCTAGAGCAAAAATATTTCATTTCTAATCATTTCTCAAGAGTCAACCACATCCTAAATTTTGAACAAAAACCGAGAGATTAATTAAAACTTTTTGTTGATTTGACATGGAATTACTTTAAAAATAATACTTTTATGTATGGTTTATATGTAAGTGATGATGCATTGCTGAAATTTGAAAAAAATAATTAAGGGAAAATATAATAATTTAGTGATAGTGTACAGACACATCCATAGTGTAGGTAGCAAAGCACTCGCTGTGGATTAAGAAATGAATCAAAGATGAGGGAGAAGTAAACTATTTGAAAAGTAAATATTAACAAAATTTAAATTACAAAAACAATTACAAGACAAAAGAAAGAAAAGAAAGAAAAATAAATAAATAACAAATTTTTTTTTTTTTAAAGTAAAATTTTAAAAAAGCAAAACAGAAATAAAAAAGTAAAAAGAAACCAAAAATCAATTATTTGTTAATAGTTTTTAAAAGTATGAACATTTGGGGCCATTCTCATATTGAGTTTTAGGTTATTCCAGACAATGGCTCCCTGATAGGAAAAACTTCTTTTCTTATATTCAGTACTCGGTTTGGGTACCTCAAGTAAATCCTTACACCTGGTCATGTATGTTTTATTGCTCTTGAAATTTGTTTTTTCAATAAGTTAGCATTTGAGAATTCATTATTTTAAACATGGATATAGCTTCGTCTTGTACATGGTTTATATCGCAACATATCCATAATTTAAAAAAAGTGAATATTTGATCTAGATTGAGCATGTTGAATTATCAATCATTCAGCACTTGCAGAACACTAATTGCAAAAGGATATGGAGCTCTCGAACATCCTCAACACCCATCAATCAATCAGTCTTCACGATTGATCAAATTCACAGCAAGCAATGTTTAATCATGGAGGTATTAGTGAGGATATCACTCGAAGAAACTCTGCGCACGCAACACTATGCAAATAAGCAAAGAACAAAGATTACGCAGCGTGTAAAGTCAGTTTATGCGATGTCTTTGAAATCTAATGTGTTCCCCGCCACCAGTTGCTCAGCACGCTTTGTTTACCAACAAATTGGCGAAATGGGAAGCACCTTCTTTTTTCCATGTGCACTGCTTAGCGTATAGTCAATCACTATGGTTGCAAAAATCATTTCAACATTAAAACTACATTTATCTTTAAAAAAATATTTTTTACGAAAAAAAGAGTTTTGAATTTAATGAAACATTTATGTGAGCCTTAAAAGTATGGTATGTTTATTACTTTTGCACATACCTGACTAGATATAGCGACACTTACCTAATACGGCTCATGTAATCATACAACTGTTTTTCTGGTTTCATAAATTTTCCTTTTTTCTTATTTGACTTTCATATAGTGGTGGCGCCATGAGCGTTTCTTTAATGGATACCACTGGCACTTTATAAATTTTCATTATTATTATTTATTTCAACTTGAATTTCAATAAATTGATTAAAACTCGATAATTCTAATTTTAACAGATATTAATTAAGGAATCATTGAGAATTATAATAAACTAAGTCATTTTAGTGTGAATACATGTGGACTATCGTCCAATTCAAAGTCAGAGTAATTTTCAGTTTTAGGCTCCCTTAGCTTTATAGTGAAACCAGTCAATCTGTGACATAATTATGATAAACCCATAATTGCAACAGAAATTATTTTGTGGAATCTGTTCCTAAAATATACAAGTAACATTCTAAAAGTCAGAAAAATATCCAATTAGGGGAACAATGTTAAGACATTTATTGAGTTAAGCATCCAACAGTTCATTGCTTAACATCACACAACTGCTGCGTTGGAGCGTATAAAAGCCTGTTGTTGCCAAATTGTTGGTAATGAAAAAATGGTTAATATTAAGATAGATACCCGCGTGCGAACCATAGGCGGGGAACACATTGGTTTGTCGCGTCAAAGGGATTTGTTGCCAAGTGATCTCAGTAATACCTCTATGGTTTATTGATGCTATTGCTTTGACTCAGGATGACTCATTATCATTATGGGATAGTACAGTATGTGGTCCAAGTTGTTTACAGTATATCTTCTGTGATTGTTCGATATAAAGTCGTCCTGAGCAAATTGACATTATTCCCTGAGAAGATATAGTAGTGAAAACCTACTAATTTGTAAATAAATTTTGTGTATCAGTATTTCCATCAATCTTTGGACCTGTTTCTATGGTTCAGCCTCCCAGAAGCCAATTTCAAGCGAGTGCACTCTGAAACTACACCACCTCTCTCCTTAAAAACAAAGATAAAACTTTTAAAATGCTAGCATATGAATGACCCTACCCTGGGATGCATAGTTCACTATTTACGGCATCATGGAGCAAAACCAATTTCTTTGTCTCTGACAAATGACAAAGCATATCTATTAATTTTTGTTATTGTCGTCATTATTATTATCATTATTTGTATTATTATTATTGTTATATAAAAAATAGATAAGCCGTACTAGTCTAATATATAATAGAAAATAAAACTCAGGATATTCAGTACTTTTATGACTAGTTTATTTATGACAGTACACAAGCTTTCGTGCACACAGTGCACTTCCTGTCTCTTATATGCACACAGTGCACTTCTTCAGGTGAATGTGAAGTTAACATAAACTTGGTGTATAGACCTAAGCAAGTTAATTATTCAAAAACCGAAAGGTCCACTGATTAATCTCAGATAAGAAAGTATACATACTCCAAGTATTGAAATACACGCCATCGTGTATTATTCAAGCATACAATTAAGACAAAAGGACTGCTTTGCACGAAAGCTTGTGTACTGTCATAAATAAACTAGTCATAAAAGTACTGAATATCCTGAGTTTTATTTTCTATTATTGTTATGTTATCATTATCATTAATATTGTTATCATCATCATCATCATCAATATAATCAGCAATGTCATCAACATGGTCATCTACATTATACTGTACTCTGATCATGATATTTTTACAAGGGCACAATATGCATTAATTAGCTATAATGTTCAAGCATCATTATTGCTAATTTAAAAAACTCATTTGATGATAACACAATCACTCAATTTCCCTGAAACAAAAATCTAAAGATCTGACAAAAACCAAGGATCAAAGCTGGCCAGAAGCCAGGAAATGTGTAAGTGCCACACTTGTAATCATTCTTTTTGTCTCCTTGGAAAATTAATTTGTTTTTTCATGGAAACATTTTGACCTGGAGATAAAATTTTTACCTGAGTGTCACATTTTGCTCACCTGTCATTCAGACTTTTTTCTGATGAATTCTCAATTCTAAAAAATTGTATGTCTTGCGGCAACTCATTTAAGGTAATTCACTTTCAAAATTTGTTTACAGTTTTGCTACTTTGACGCCAAGCTGGGTTGAACATCATTGGATGTATGATGTGTGTGTTCCAAATTCAGTGTTATTTTTCTTTTCATAATTAACCCAAAATAAAACGTGATGTGATGTAATGTACAGTAATGTATTGGATTTAATATAGCTTGCACAGTATCTCAAGGCGCTTAAAAAAAGAAAAGAAACATTTATTTATTTTATTTATTCTTTCTTTATACTGAATATACACTTTCAATACATAGTACTTATTTCCAAAGTGGTTCAGTTCTTATCTACAAAAACATTTTAAAAGCAGAAAATAACAAAGAGAGCAAAAACTTAACTACAAATTAAAAAAAATTAAATAGATAACAGGCATATTACTAGTAAAGCTGTCTCTTATACACATCTAGATGTGTATAAGAGACAGTTAGAATATTGTGCACCATACACTATGCAACTCCCAGTTTTCCATGAAACCACTGGGCTTACCGATAAGCTTGTCATGTATGAAACAAACTCCAACGAAAGTGATACAAGCCATCACGGAAGCCTACATGACTGTGCAGGAATATTACAAAGGCTTGTACAATAAAATATACAAGATAATTTATTGTTAAATAATTTAGAACTCTAACCATTTTTAAATTTAACTTTCAGAGCATTGTCAGTGTAAAATGTTTAAAATATTTAAAAACTATACTACCTAAAATAATATTAACACTTTATATTTGGTCTTATTAAAATTTATTCAGAAGTTGATAAATTTTAAACCTATAATAATTAAATAAATAAATACATGACAATGAATGTTAAACCCAGTACTGGTCCAGTTTTATTCTCTTTATTTAATTGGGGTTTTTTTTTCTGTATAATTTTAAAGAATTTGGTCCAATTTTTGATGTCTCCTTTTTTCCTTCCCAGTTTGCTGTAATTTTAATGTTAATCTAATTTTGTGCAATCCTTGTAAATTTAATAATAATGAATCATTCTATTTAATATACTGTATGATTATGGATAAGGGTGTAATTCTGTATAATATAATATGCATTTTATTTTTCATTAATTTCAGTTTCCAGCTCTAATGTTAATCTTTTAATCTTGTTAGGTTAATATTTTAAATTTTTTAAATAGGAATATTTGTTCAGCTTTGGCTCATGATTTGAAGGTTAATAAAAGAAACTGAAACTGAAATCCTTGTTAGCTTCAGGGATGGCACAAGCGCGCAGGCCAGCTGAGCCTGGGGGCCCAACTGTTTGGGTGGCCTGGCCCAGCAGTAGGGGGGAGCCAGGGTAAAATCTGTCGGGAAGAAATAACTTGGTGGGCCTGAGTTGGGTGTGGACTCTCTTGGTTCCTACTAAAACGAAATAACAATGGCCGGTAGATGGAAAAGATGCTTGAGATATAAAGGTACAAGGCACTTTTGATGTTTTTTGTTCTGGTTCAATCAATTTACATCATCATATGCAAATCCTATTGTATTGTCAGGTTATTTTCATTATATTCAAGAAAATAATTGCGATTTCAACTCACAACCTTGAGGTTGGTACCAGTAGTTCAAACCCATGCTCTGCATTTTGCTTGTGTAAGGCTAAAACAACCAACATACAGTACTTGGGTTTTTTGTTTTTGTTTTTTTTTACAGCTCCGTCTGCCTATTTTAGCACCCAGTTTTGTCCTAAGGAAGTGTACTGTAGGCTTTAAAACTGCCCATAACATGTAACTCGCTGCAGGGCAGTGACATACAACTTCTATCTTAGAAGAATGACAGCATATAAAATATTAATTGCGTTTTACTTTGCTTAAGGCATAAATAATGAATCAGAGTTGATTACATCTACCGTAGCATTCAATATCATAAATTATTTTTGATGTATGGGAGAAAATAATGAAGATATATTGCAAATTAAAATAATAAATGCTACAGTAGATGTAATATCTTTTTATTCATAATATAGCAAGCTTTTGTAGCCCGCCAGTATCCGCTACAAGGGGACACTAACACTTTTTTTTTTTAAATCTTTAATTATGTTTTTATCAAATTGTTTCCATTCCAAAATTGAATATGCAAATGAAAATATTGAATATATGCAGATGAAGATTAAATATTATATTTTTTGGAGTTGCTGTTGGTAATTCACATACAGTACATTGCTATAACACACAATTTATATTCTGAATTGGATTCATATGTGAATTTAAGCAAAATCTTAATTTAATTATTGCACAATATATTTATTATATAGTTTTTCTTGCTAGATATAAATTGCTTAAGAACAATATGTGGCAAAGACAAGCCAAACCAGTCACTCGTCGCAAAAATCAATTTTGTGTTATTAATACAGGCTTAGAGATAAAATATATCTCCCAAAATATGTTCCAAATTTCCAACCAACACCCACGCACTTCACTCCGCTACTCTTACTAAAACACCCTTTTGCCCCCCCCCCAAAAAAAGAAAAAATATTAATAATATGAAATAATAAAAATATTTTTTTTTTCTCTTTTGCGATGTAACCACCACTAAAATATATAATTTATAATAATTTTTTTTTTTATTTTGTGATTTTTATGCCTTTTATTACTGTAAACATTTTTCACAATTCAGTTTTTTAAACTGCAATGAATTTATATTATTACATCTTTTTGATATTGATTATGAATGAAGATACCCTGATATTTATAAATGTGACATATAATTTAAATTGATTGAAACCACTTTGAATACAATACTTCACTCTTCTGCTCTTTCTATTTTATTTTACAGTATTGTCTCGCTTTTTGCATCTTTTTTTTTTAAGTCTAGACCACAATTCTGCTTTAGTTTAGCACCATTTCCAAAATTATGTTAAACCTCTAATCACTCTGTACACAATGGAAATAATTTTTCTTATAAAACAGATGCAAAAAGGGTTTACCACTGCTATAAATCATAAAATTACTAGAAAGTCTCAAATACAGTGCATAACATTAATGTGTTTTTCTAGTGCATGATTGTGAGTAGTGTACAGTATTATGTTTCATTCGGATGTATTTTTGTTGGGAAAAAAAAAAGAGATTGTTGAAAATCAGCCGTTTAGTCATTTAGTTATTATTTCCTGCTATACTGTATACAGTGTTTGAATGTCACACTGGTGTCAACATGATGTTACGATTCATTTCACATTCAATACACAACATGCTGAATAAGTAATGTATCCTCAAAGGTGGAATTTTTCAGTTTTCCAACATCAGGGAAAATGAGATATGCATGGATATATATTGTACACTTTGAAGAAGAATTGTCTTTGTCCACACTATGTAATTTGACATCATCATATGTGAGCATATCACACAAATTTGTTACATAGAATTTTGTAGTGTGAACTGAGCTTAAGGTATGTGATGATCCAATTAATTTAAAAGGAAGATGTTCAAACAGAAAACAATACAAACCGATGGACCTGTCACACTTTGTTAGCCAGAGTATGCCAACGTATGAAAAATTTGGCAGCTAGCAATCGTTGGTATAAGTTATCTATAAGTTATCAAAACGTTCTATATAAGTTACTAATATGTTATGTATACGTCCCACTCCCGAAATTGAAAAAAAAACATCAATAGTTCAGCGTATGCCAGCGTTTTAGATACACTGGTTTAATCGCCAAGGTGTGACAGGGCCATGAGAAAGGAAAGTGGGCATAGTTTATGTAGACCAACAGTGAAATGTGAGAGAGTAGTATAAAAACTGTAAATTAGCAAAAACTTTGCATTGATCTTAGTCTCAGCCTTATCTTTTTAATTAATTTTGTAAGGTATTTTTTATATTCTATAACAAATGTTAAGGGGATATTTCAGTTAATTCAATTTATTCAGAGAACCAAATACACTCAGAAAACATTAATTTAATTGAAACACATGAAATAAGAGAAAAATAAAACAGAAATGAGGTGGTTTCTATAACATAAATCACTAGAAGGGGGTGGGGGTATGGCGGTGACAGAAGGTTTTTAAATTTGACAAAGTTCACAATTAATAAAATGTACAACCAGCCCCCCCTCCCCTTAATTTTCTCTCATCACTTCCAGTTTCCTTATTTTTCCCCACCCTAAATTCAATCCTCCCAATCCCAGATTAAAGGTGTTTTCACTGAATATCTCAATCATATAACTCAATATGACTATCAATAGGGAGCTTGTGATGTATGCGACGCTAGAACGGAATCATTCATGCGTGACCGTCCTACCGGGGATCCTACATTCTCTGCATACATAGATTTGGCGAAATTGCGTTCTAGAATCCACGCGACAAGGAGAACTGAACGTTGTCACATGCGCTGGTGACTTTTAGTGACGGCATTACGTCCTACTGTCGGGCAATTGAAAGATCCCTAATATATCAATTTGACAGCACACCAATCTAACAAATAGTTATTAAGTTAATTAATTAACTAATAAGTTTATTAGCCAATCAAACAACATCCCATTTAAACCTAACAGTCAATTAACCAATCACAATCAGCATGCACTTTGTATCCATCAGCAATTATCGCAGATTACTTTGTCTGGGTGTTTTTTGTATGCTACCATCAATCACTCAATTATTAGATGCTTTTTGATTAATTGTGCCTCTATCCAAGTGCTATTAACAATGGCAATGATGGCAAATTGATCCAATCTCACTTAACAAAATCCCAATCATTGCAATTTCTCTGAAAAATCCAATAAATTAAATGATGAATATGTTTTATGGTAAATAAATGATATCGAAAATTGAGGATAGCAGTGCGTAGTTTAGTATGTAAACCAATGTACTAAATTTTACTTGTAGTTAACAATCTTTTTCAAATTTACGTATGATTTTTTTTGTTTAAAGCTACATTCCGTATCAATTTAAATTCCTACCGTACATTGTATAGCAGTGAGCAGTGCACATATTTAATAGCTACTATAAACAGTGCATTTTTAATTCGTTTCTTTTGTAATAATAATTATAGTATTGTTAGCATAGGCTTAGCCTGTGTGTCCGAACAATAGAAGTCTTTGATGGGAAAGTGGTTTGATGCAGTGGTTTCTGTGGTTGTGAGTTAAAAACCACACACTGACCATTCTTGGCCAGTCATGCTTAGAAACCCCAACCTGTAGAAGGGCTGCAAAAGTGGCTCACGCCATGTATAATAATAAATAATAATAATAATGTATCAGCCCATAGATGCATGCAATTCATGGTCTTTATTTTCTGTAAACCATTGATTGGCCCTTTGTAGCTTGTATAGTGCCCATGTTGCCTACGCTTGTGCACGACTAATAATGTCGTACTTAATGTAAATACTATTCACCGTATCATATTAAAAAGTGAAGAAAAACAAAAAAAGTCTTTAAAAAAGTAGCAAGCGTGTGCCTTCCCACAGAAATACAAATAAGTTAAAATGCGTTACCTTAGTTTAGGAATGGACGTCCATGTCAAGTACTGTACCAGGGCTCCCCTTACATAGTACAGTTTAAAGTTTAGGCAACGGGTGCCAATCAAGTTAGTTTACAAGGATAGACACTGCCTTCCACCACCAAGAACAGGGCTGCCAAGAGGGAAGGCTGTAACAGGCCTGGGGCAAGGGTTGGTGTGGCCCCGAGTTACGAGCACAAAGCACAAGAAAGATTGGGGGGGGGGAACCCTGTCAATCTGGACCATTATTAAGGGACCCATGCCATTATTGAGGGCCCATGATAGTAATTATTATTTTTGAAAAAACATTGAAAGAAAAATGCCACCTGCAATTTCTATGGGCCCCTGGTCAACTTGGGGCCCGGGGATCTTGCTCCCCCTGCCCCCTCTCGGTGGCACTGCCCAAGAGTACAGGTTCAAATTTCCGGAAAATACCAATCTTTTTTTCTCATGTCTGTAGTCCTAAGTAACTTGTAAGACTTTGACTGAGCATTGTATAGTTTACTATTCTGTAATGAGAATTAGCAGCCATTCCGGCGTGGATCTGATTCGATCCAAACAACTATGATGCAAGAAGGTCTTAGGTCATATGGATTACTTCACAGATATCTGTCGTGTCTTGCGTGTCTTGCAGTGCACGTGATGGATTTATCGTAATGTGAAGAAACTCTAAAACTGTGTTTTACAGTATGTAGCTTGCAAGAAGGGAAATTGTATTATTAAAAAACATGATTTTATTTTTCAGGACCCAACTAAATTTCAATCCACCAAAACACAGAGAGGTCTTCTTCAACCTGGATGGAGGGTGAGTTTTAAACAATTTCATTTATTTACTTATACAATTAACTATTAATGTATTTAGATTTACTTATTTAGATATTAGATTTAATATTTTAATAATTTATTTTATTTTAGATATTTCTTATTTATTTTATGATTATTAAATTATTTTATTCCTAAACAACAATGGTTGTGTCCATTTTCCCCTCACCAGTAGACCATTTAGAAAGAAGTTAAAAATGTTAATTGCCTTAAAAGTAATTTTTAGATTGGCTGAACTATGAATCAGTGTCATAAAATAGCTGTTCATTTTTGGAGACTGGCTGTTTGTATCTGAGAAATATGGTTTATATAGTAGCGTGAAGAGTCAATTGCTTTCAGAGTAATATTGATAAATTGTTAATACATTGACCCATGTACATCGCATCAGTATTGCCTTTCCATGTAATCCTATCAGTATTGCCTTTCCATCTAATTGATTATCATGTAGTTAATAATCACTTCCATGAACCACCAATTACAGTACAATACTTTCACTGTTTATGTGTTTTTATTGTTTTTAATCTCATTTAATTTTACATATGTTATTGATTACTTATTTGCTATTCTCCTCGTGTTAATTACTGAATGTTGTATTGACAAAAAAAAGATAACAGTATTAATCCATGTATTACAAGACTGTAGGTTCGAGAGACAGAGAACAGATCAATATAGGTTAAATACTGTACTACAGTTGCCATAGGCAAGGATTTGGAATTGTAGAATAAATTGTCATTAATCCAAGCTTCTGCCCTGCTTTAACAGCATTGGTAATCACATATACACACACCAGCTGTGTCTAGCTATTTTCTTTGTAAAGTATACAATTAATTCACTATTTACTTTAATTATAATACACATTTTTATAAGAAGAAAGGAATTGATGTTTAATTTTTATCGTTTGTGTCGCTTCTAAAGTACAGTATTCCAAATGGAGAAGGGTTGATGAATCTGAGTGCGAAAATTGAGAAATTCTTGCGACATTCGTTACATGATATAAGCTCATTATCATTGTATCGAATCCAAATGTCACGTGCGGATTAGTGTTAATAGAACTCACTGCATCCAGTTGTGACCTCAGATCCCTAGGGTCAGGCATTATGACACAAAGCAACTCTTTTAAAGCCCTATCTACACTATCAAATTTTCTTTAACAAAAGACTGTTGAATGCTCATAGTCATGATGTGCCTATGTATGATCATGATGTGATGTCATCTTGACCATATAGGCATATGTGTGTATTAAAGATGGGCCCATCATCTCCCCTCATTTAAATATTAGTATTTCAATTTTAAAACTGCAGCGCTGCCACCATTTTGTACACTGTTATAATATTATCAGTAATTTATTCAAATGTATTTATATCAAGAGAAAACTCAATTTTACTTTAAAACCATATATGTAAATATTAAATATTTCAAAATGTATTTACTTCATACTTAATTAATTTAAAATATATTTTGTGAATTTTTTTTCAACTGATATAATCATTTTTATTTTATACTGAAGGTCTTTAAGGTCAGATTTTCTGTTAGTGTAACAAAAATAGAGTGGAATAATAATGAATAGAATACATTTAAACATTGTTAATGATTCATCCTGTGATGTGAGTGGTTTAATGTATAGTCTTTGTATGACGAAGTAATTATCAGCCAGGTCTATCAGTTAGTGTTAATCAGGGGCGGATCCAAAGATGTCCAAAAGGGGCCAAACGAAACAAACACTACAATAGGGGGTCCGAGGGCATTCCACCATGAAATTTTTGTTTTCTAGACACTCGAAAATAACCTCCGAGGCATTATGGGTGATTAATTTTTTCTTTTTTTTTGTTATTACTTTCCAAAATTTGTGGGCCGTGGCCGGCCCGGTCCCCGCTCTTTCCTGCGCCCCCTCCATCTTCCCTTGTTAATGAATGACAAATGTTTGCATTTGGATAATAGTAATACTACAGTTTTCCTCCATTTAATCAAACTCACCTTCACTACAAAACAACGTCTCTGATAAAATGATGATCTCAAAATGAAAAATATCATGATTTGATTGTGTACTCTTTCAGTAGGTGGTCACAGAATAGAGTATGTTTTGTACATGAACATGATAGGGAGCCTTCGATTTGTGCGACGCTAGAACGGACTCACTCATGCGTGACCGTCCTACCTGGCGTCCTACGTTCTCTGCATACGTAGATTTGGCCAAATTGTGTTCCAGAATCTGCTCGATGAAGTGACCTTAACGTTCTCGCATGCGCAGATGACTTTAGTGACGTCATTACGTTCTACGTCCTACCGTCGTAGTGCAATCGAAAGCGCCTTAATGATGGAAATAATGGATGGCCACTTAGAAACAAAACAACTGGATTTGTGGACTTTGTTTACATCAGTGTGTACTAGATTTACATGCCCTTTCAGAAACATATCAGTTATCTTATTATGAAGTGTTCATTGCAATGACAGACGCTGTCTGTTCTGTTCGTTAATTAATTATTTTTTTTGTCATAAATTGCCATTAATGCCACTCATTTGATGGATACTAGATACAGTATATCATCTTTATCATTATTACCATCATTGTCAACATCATTATTTGTATTATTATTGTAAGTGTTTAAAAAAGTGATGGGATTCTTACCTCCATGGATTTACAAATTATTAAAATCTTTGTTTTATCTAGGATTCTTTCAATATTAGATTTAATTATGTCTCTAGTATTCTGTAATTATTTGATAATGTTTTTGAATTTTTTTCTCCAGGAAAAGACAAAACCAATAATGTGTTCATACAAAGGGACTAAAGTACGCTTTGATGTGTGGGGACTAAGATCAAGGGTTGAAGATTTCGTTCACAGGGTAAAGCATTACAATATATGTATAATATTGTTCTGTAGATAATTTGATGCCTTCTTTGATATAGGCCCATTACAATGTAAATTAATAAAGAAAAATATTCATCTAGATTTATTAATTAGATACCAGCTCTTTAAGACTTGTTATGAAAAACTACTAATGATTAGTAATTCAATACATTAAAAAGACGATGATGATAGAAATGAAGAAAAAAATTGTAGTATTAAAGGGGAAAAAATCAATTATCAATACAGTACATGGTTAATTGAATAATTGTTTATTTTCTCAGTCGATTCAGGAAATCCTATTACTGGGTCATCGGCAGGCGTTTACTTGGATAGATGAATGGATTGGTAAATAGCTTTTGTTTGTTTGACTTAAATATAAAAAAATGTATTTAAAGTTATTGGTCATTTACATTTAAGCATTAAATTTACACTGGATACAACTACTAATAGCTATAATTCGCATCAGAGATCGATCTATTAATACCTCCAGAAATACAGTAGTTGTCTTTAATTGCCTGTAGCGGATTATTTCCAGCCTGACTAAAACCCAACAAATAGTCCATGCTTACAAACATCTTACTATAGACAGATTAAATATCATCCACTTTTAAACAGCTATGCTTTTATTGCAGTGTAACATTAAAATTCTATACTTATATTAAACATTACCAAATTATACTCTAATGGAGAAAGACAAACATATCATGAATAAAGTTTCTAGTTTGCTTAATTTCCCAAGATAGCACCTGAATCGAATTTTGTGTGTGAAGATAATACTTTTGGTAAAAAATATATCAACAGAGCATTCATGACAGTCCATGCCACACCTGATTGAAGTCGGCATCGACTGCCAATGAAAGCTGCTAAATAAATGTTTAAAGTATTCTCAGAGTGTTGCCTCATTGCTACTGCTTTTGAGTACAGTACGTTCGACATTTTTTTAAAAGTACTTAATATTTTACTGTGCATGTGGAGTGTATATAAGGGTGATTCTGAGGAAGGAACAAGCTAATGTGATGTGAACATGGGTGTTGTGTATTTATCTACTTTACTCAAGAATATATCCTAACACATTCTCTAGATGCCTTTTCACATAAACATACCATTCAATTAGTTTATTAGATACAGTACTCTTTTTAGACAGAATATTTGACATGGCTTTTAACACATATAAAGATATTCACAATATTACAGTACATTTTACTTTTTTAACATTTTTGTAGTGTTAATTTAAAGAAAAATCTTGAAATTCGTGGAAAAATCATTTCAATATACAGTAATCTGTTGTTATGATATTTTGGTTGGTGCCAAATGTTTCTAAATATAGAAATTGGGTAAATATTATATTAGATTGGCATATGTAAATGATTCAAATTATTTACCAACCAACCAAAGAGTGTAGAATGGATTTGACTCTCAGGTTTTCTTTGGAATGCAGTCCTATCTCCAAGAGTACTACCACAGCTTAGAGGAGATCTTTCTAAAGAGTGATATAAACATAAAAGTTGTTTGAATCAAACGTGTGCCGTGTGTAAAGAACTGTTTGAACTATATAACAGGGTGCCTGAGAACGTGTTAGTACTACTTTGCATTTCATTGCGTTCATGCAAAATTAGTAGAGTTTGACCTCTTTCCCAATGGTGGATCGAGGGATTCAAAATAGATGGGGGGGGGGAGGGCAGACCGGGATTTTCACAGATTTATGATCTACACCAGACAGAAAATGTATGATTATGGAACCTCTAGATGTCCGGAAATGGCACTCTTTTTTTCTCCATCTTATAATCTTGAAAAATTAAGGGTGGGGGTGGAATGTAGGCAGCTGCCTCCCCCCCTCCCTTTGAATCCGCTACAGTTTCCATTCTTTTCTATAGAAAACCTTAAATTGATTACTAGCCAATGTTTGAGTCTATGAAAAGATTATAGCATTGTGGTATTTATGCATTTGATATTTGCAAGGAAAGTATGTTTTTGTTTATTTTTCAATTTAAAACTAAATAACTTCCTTAAACATACAAAGCAAGTAATTCAAGTGATTTTACTGTCCAGATTTATTTGTTCAACGCAGACAATATATCTATAAATAATCAAAGGAAACATTCTTATTGAATATCCTTATTACCTAGAACAACGTTTATTAAACTGTGGGTCGCTACCCATTCCTGGGTCGCCAAAATATTTGGGTGGGTCATGAACTTAACAGGTATCAACAAAAATTAGCAAGCTGTAGTCTGTCACTGTCATTATGTTGGCAATAATATACAGTACATAAAAACATGTGTTATATTTTATAATGTAAAATTTTATAAATAATTAAAATTTAATGACACATTTAGGTAAAAAACATCTATAGCACAACCAAAGCAGGTAAAATGCACTGAAACACATGTTGCATATTAAGCACGATATAGACCTATATCTTTCTGACTTATGCATCTATTGAATAGTGGGTCGCAGTTCAATTTTTAATTTCTAACTTGGTCGTCAGTCTTAAAGATTGTAGAACGCTGGCCTAGGAGACTGGTTGAATGTTGTTTTTGGAGTATTTACAATACATTTTTCAAACATCGCCTATGTTGAGAATCCTTGGGAAGGGGCATAAGATACTATCATTTTATTTAAATTAAAGTATTGTACTTTGGTTTTGGAATACAACTTTTGTATTCAAAAATAAGTTTGAGGTCATAGTTATTTTTCCTTGTTATTAAAGGTCATTTGGATTACTCTAGAATCTTTTTAATCTCAACACTTCTTTAATGCTTAGTCTACCCATGTGATCATTTTCACCCAATCCCAACATCTCTTTGATACTTTTACGCATGTGACCCTCTTTTGTCCAATCATTTTGCTTCTTCAATTCCTTTTTTTATGCTCCTAATCATAAACTTATCAGATTGAAATGACTCATGCACATTTTTTAGATTTAATTTTTATATTACTTTAATCCAGAAAGTTCTCAAAAACCCAGAACAGTACAATTGTAAACGTAATTATTATGGCCTCTTTCCACCATCTCTATTTTTTATTATTTTTTTTTGTTTTATCTCATGACTTCCTTTGGATATTTCTTCAGATTTAACAATCGATGATGTACGAGATTTTGAGAAAATACAACAAGCCAAAACAAATCAGAAAGTCAGTTCAGGCTTACAAGGAAGTGATGGAATGACAGAGTCAGGAACAGAGAAACCTGTCAATGATACCATGGATCCTGCCATCATGTCTGCTACCAGTCAAGAGGTTGAAAAAGTGGATTCATGAAAAGACATTAAAAGAGATAACAGAGAGTGAAAATGGCTTTTAAAAATTTGTGTAGAATGACCTGGATAGATAGGTAGTGGAAATTTTAAAAATTTTTGTTAGTTCTTTCATTACCTGTGTATATAGATTATCTCTTGATAATGGAAAATGAGTACCACTGATTTACAGTATTGTTTGAATAACACTTAATATTGTTTTGGAGTATACTTAAAGAAATGTTCATACACCTGTATATTGTTTGAGTAAAACCTACATTTTGTCAGAGTACAACTTAAGCATTGCTTGAGTATCACTTAAATATTACTTGAGTACCATTCAAGTATTGTTTAAAGCGCTGTCCAGACAATCAAATTTTATTTGACAAAAAAAAATCATGTGACATGCCTAAATATAGTCATGATGACATCACATCATGACCATATATAGGCACATCATGACTATATATGAGTAGTTTTTTTTTTTTTGTCAAATAAAATTTGTTGATCTGGACAGAGCTTATGTACAGCCTAAATACAACCTGAGTAACACTTAAATACAACTTATTCTGCTAAATGGTTCTCTAGTATTGTTGAAATAGCATAACTTGTGTACCACTTTAAGTACAGCTTATTTGATTAAATGGTAATGTAAAAAGTATATATTTAGGTTGACTGTGAGTTTTAGATTCTGTACTTGCCATGATTTTATTAAGGATTTCCATCAAATTATATTTTCTGTTTATAATTGTTTAATTTTATAATTATGATGACACTGTATTATTTTGATTTTTAGAACTCTGAATAAATGATAATAATAAGCCTTCCCAACAGGGAGAGGCTCTGGAGAGACTAATGCTGTGCTCTTATTCTTCTTCTTGCCATTTTGGGGGAAGAAGGGGCATGGTAGCAGTGTAATTAATTATACTGTATATTAATTCCATAATAGCAATATTAGAGGTAAATTATGCTTTCTTTTTTTTAGGCTATGTTTGTAACATGTTGCATAAAAATGTTAATTCTTCTTATAAACACCTATATAATATTATTTATTTCTTATAATATATTTGTTGACAAATTACACCTAATATCCTGGTTTTTATTTTTAATATATAAGCAAAAATTATTCATAAGATGAACAGCCAGATGTATTATAAACTCAAAAATTTTCTAATGCAACAAAGTCTATAAATATGTATATAATAAAACCTATGTGTAAATTAGAAAGTTTATTGAAGTAAATTTGTGTTGAAAAATGTAAGGATTAATGATTAATTTAGATCATGACTATTTAACATTTTTAATGAATAATTTGTAATTAATAACTATGTTTATTGGTTACTTATTATGTGAGCTGTCGTGACAAAATGACTCTTGTAGTATGCCAGGCCAATTTGATATATTCAAGAAAATATATTTTATTTTGTTTGTTAAATTTTCCCCTTTTTTTGTTTTTGTTTGTACGAACGCACCAATTGATATTGAGTGTCACCGATTCAAAGGTGTATGTTCAAATTAATAAAGTATAAAGTATCTGAAGCGATATTTTGACAAAAATTGGGTTTCAATTTTTCTGATAAGTTTAATATGTATATTCCATAGTAGAAAAACTTCCAAGTTGAGTTACCTAATGTAATCATGTTTTTGAAGCACATTTTGTAAAGCTATTTTTTAAAATTAATAGGAAAATCAACACAAAATTCATCAGTCGTTTATCTTTAGAGGCAATTTTCTCTTAAGTATGTTTTGAATGATCCTAGGAGCATGATTTAAACACCAAAAGCTTATATGTTCATCAATCTAAATATATCAGTAACTCATTTTTCATTTTTCGTACTACAAGACTCATTTTGTCACGACAGCTCACATATTATTGCACTCATTGACTAGTGACGGGAGTACCAGTGATTTTGGAGACAGGTACAAGAAATGGTGTTGTCTGTAGTGAAGTGAAAATGGTTTCACCCTCGATTGACATCTGTACTTAATGATGCATTAGTGTATAGAACAAAATGATAATATTACATAATAACATTATACAGATTGATATAACTGAACAGTCTTCCTGTAACAGTTTTGCTTCCTTAGTAGTAACATACTTCTTAGGGTTCCACTACCACTGGGGCTGGTTTTCCTCATAAGGCCTCCGTGTGTTATGGGCGAATTTCCATTTTGCTTTGGCATTTTGGATATCTTAAATGTGGTTTTTTGATGTCAAGCTACCTCGCTGGGCCTATTTGTGCAAAAAACACCGATTGATATCCAAAGGCCACCTAAGGTCTGAGGCCCCTTGGATTTAGCCAGTGAAAACCAGGTGACAACTCTGATACTATAGGTAGTCTAATGCCAGCTGGTCAGCCACTGTGATGGGGTAGAGGCAATTGGTTGGACTTTGTTCAGCCAGCACAGTGGCAGCTTCCATCTTGCCTATGAAAGTTGTCTTTGTACACTTGAGTTGACAGGCATCTCCTATTCATCTGGGGGAAATACCAACACTAGTACAGTCAGTATTACAGCATCTGTGATCTTTCCTATCAATTTCAGTTCTTTTCACTTTTTTAGTAAATTAATGAAATACATGTTTAAAAAATTAATAAATTTTTCTACCTATCACAACTATCATTGACAATCTAAGTCTTCCCACGGCTTTTACCCAAGTGTGCTTCAAGCAGGTCATAGTTGTCTTTAATTTCTGCGAATCTTTTCAAGTGACTTAGGAAATTGTCCCGTGGGCGTCCTCTAGTGGCAATTCTGCAAAATACCACCAAACTCTTCGCTTCATGCTTCCTTGAATTATGCCCAATAAAGCTTTAATGGATGCTTCTCAATATCTTCAACCCAATTAGAATTAATGCACATAATCCAGTGTAATGTCAGAAAATTGTAATGCCTGACTTTCAGGTGACCTATGATTTAATTGATTGGTTGCTGTATGTATATTATTTATAGAAGTTCAAATAATTTCATCTGGTTGAAAATATAAATGTAATATAGACCGTATTCGGCTGGTCGTTCTTCGTTAAACCACGCCCAACTGCGTAGTGGTAAAATCCTACTTAACGAAGACGACCAGTCCAATAGAAAACTGGTAAATACTCGACAAAACAAAATGGCTGCATTGTTACCGCTATACACGCTGCGTAATAAAAATGTTTACATCCAGTTTTTGAATTCTGTTAGCCTACAATTATTTTTTGACTTCATGTGGGTAAATAATATGATTTTTATTTTCTGAAATTTTATCAAAATTATATTAACGCAAATGTTGTTGCTAAACTGACCAATCAGCCAAACTCAGATTAACGCAGACTGATTTACAGTCTATTTTACAAACCAGTTGAATGAAAATAATACTCAACGAAAAATCGTAGTCAACGAAATGAACCAGTCAAATAAGGCCATTGACATTTCTTGTGATGAACCATTTATTTTCACTATCTTTCATTATTTTGATCTGCTCACAACTGATTTTCATTAGGCACTGACTAGTGTTGTTTTATCATCATTGTTGTTGCAACTTGAACCTGTGTTAATGAGGTGTTGTCAATACATTGGGTACACCAAAAACTAATATGCTGCTATAGATGTTGGGGAGTTAGTAAGCTCCTTCATCTCTAGTGGCAGATCCAGGAATTTGAAATAGAGGGGGGCCAGAGAGGTACTTTGACAGATGGAAAGTCTATACCACCTCAGCCCCACCATGGTTGGTGATTATTTACAATAATGTCACCTCTAGAAGGCCAGAAATGGCACTGTTAGACTTAAGATTTGAATGTAATTTTCTTTTTTTTTTACAATTTTTAAAGATTTTGGGGGTCCCAGGCCCCCCCCCACCCCCTGCTTCTTGAATCTACCACTGATCTGTGTTCATATATTTTTAATATCAAAATTTCATCCAAAATCTTTTTTAGGGAAGATTCTGGGATTAGAGGCCAGGCTCCATTACTGCTACATATAATATACCGGTGTCACAGGTATTTAGGTCCCCTTTTTATTCAGCTATATAACCTTAAATCCATGGGTAAATCATTTTACTAGACATTTTGACCCACAGTAGTTGATATTTTTATTTAGCTCTACTAATGCTTTATATTTGTTTTTTCCCGATTACTTACTAATGAATACTGTTTGTAATTGTTACACTATTTAATGATTGGTGTTAATCAAGATGATTGTGGTGTATCTATTTTAGAGAGATTTAATTACTAAATATAAAAAATATTGAAATATATTGTATAACTCCGACATACATTTAGTTTCTGTGAATAGTGTGTAATATCATGGAGTAAAGTTTTTAATTCATGGTAATATTTAGATTTATTTCTTAAGAAGCAATTTGAAATTGAATGTAGAATATATAGATAAATCTAGCTTTTCTATAGTTTTGTATGGTTTGTGTATTTTAATTTGTATAATACAGGTACTGTTGTTTTGTTACGTGCAAATATGGTTTTTGAATATTTATTGATATATAATTTGTATAATTTAAAATATTTGTGGTTTTAGGTGAAATAATATGTGTATTGATTATGCTGGCCTTCTCCCACCATAACCATTATGAACCTTGCAGATTATTTTAATTCATTTGTTCACATGAAAGAGTATTATTTTTAAAGTCATTTTTATTTATATTGATGGCTTTATACATTAAAAAAGTATAAAGTTTACTTGAAAAGAGTATAATTTGTCTTATATATCTATTGCTTTGAACATTTAAATTTTCATGACTAGACTTTCTATTGTTGGAGCATGCTTAATCCTCCACATAATAAGCAATGTAGGTACTACTACCATGGAATTTTTTTCCTGATTTTACTGTAGTTTGTTTTCCTCACCCCATGACAATTTAGTTTGACAGTACCATATTTATTTTTCATGAACAACATCTAATTCAGATTTAAATGTTTAAATTTTAGAATGTTCAAAATAATTGTGTAATATTCCACTGCTGTTTATGATCCTAACCTCACTTGAAATCTCTCACTCAGGGCTGTAAAGGAAATCACCTGTAAGTAATGAGACAAAGTTTCTTGGATTTTTTAGTGGCAATTTAAGTTGGCTTTATGTCAGTTCATCACCTGTAAATAATCAAAAACACTATCAAAATTTGTTTTGATATTTCAACAGTATTAATAGCCTAAATAATTATTATATACGGTAAATATACAGTATTTTCATAGTTCTTTCCCTTATTATATTACTGTATATGTTTTAACCAGACTGTTCCCCTAATTTTCTCATCATACGTTTATGTATTTGATGATGTCATCATTTTAAAGATTTTAGTTTTAACATTTTGTCTACGAAGATACAGTATTCGATACTTGTCCACACTATCAAATTTTATGCAACAAATTTGTGTGAGGTACAGTACCCATATATATGGGAGTGATGTTATATTACACCCTAATATGGGCATATCACATTTATGTATAATATTTGATAGAGTAGACAATACCCGCAGCTAAAACCAACTCTTGCTTTTAAGTAAAACAATTAATTTGCTATTCGTTCAAGCAGTGGGGGCACTAAGATTCGCCCAGGGATGTTCCTGATGAGAATTTGAGTTTTTGGGAACAGGGGGCTGCTTAAATCCCCAAAAAGAGTCCAGTAAACAAATCTCCTGGAAGCTTCACACATTTGGGTAATTTGAAAGGTTTATTTAATGAATTTTAGAGTAAAGTAATCTAAAAATTAAATGATTATTTATTTGTTCACTCTCCTCCCCCCCCCCACTTTCATGAATTGTGTTGAGCCTGAACAGGGCCTCTGGGCCCCACCCCCAACTAACACCACCACTGCTTTGAAGTATTCTGTAATTATGTAATGATACCTAGCTACATTTAGCAATAGTGAACATTCATAGGTTTAATATTTAGGAATGAGACAAATTGTGAAAATGTATACAGTAATAGGTAAAGTGTAAAATATAAACTGTAATCTAAATATCAAATATCACTATATTACAGTATATGGTTTAATGAATATCAGTGCAAAATATCAATTGATTATTGTATCAAAGTAGAATGCTTTATTTGTGGGTAATGGTATCTAATGTGATAGAATTTTTAAGAAATGTGATATAAAATTGATTGAAAATAAACAAAATGCAAATTATCTGTTCTCCATAAAAATGCAAATCAAATGTATTTTCAGATAAGATGTATGAAAAATATGTTATAGTATTTTAATAATGTTTTGTGTTCTTTATGTGAATTAATATAAATATTCATGTGTAATGAATATTTGTAATGCGTGTGAATTTATATGAATAATCCATATGAATTCCTAATATTTTGTATGAATATTCATGATAGCTCTATGTGAATTCATACGGTTGCAGTGCTAGTCTCACATCTATTCACTGATCCTACATTAAAAAACCCTCAGCTCACAATTCTTTGATTGGTTTTTTTTAATATGCACTCATTGATACATAAAAGAGACTGCAAAAAGACTACTTTTTGAAAAACTATTGGTCAGTTAGGATTAGGCATGTGGGATTGTCACATGATCATGCAGGTGTAACAGGTGTAACAACCACTTGACTACCATGCATGTGTAATTGGGTTTCCAAATGACTGCACCATGCATGTGTAATTATCACATGACTACCATGCATGTGTAAAGGTATGTTCACACACACACGGTGTAAGACTGGCGGAGCTTACGCCGGGATAAGCTAATCCACGGAATAAAATTCCAAAGTGTAACTGTAGTGAAATATTTACAGTGCATCATTAAAACCTGTGAATTGTTTGAAGTGAACTTTATATGATTATTGTATTTTAAATGAGCAATGCTACTTCTGATTTTTCAGCTAGCATTGTGGAACAGTTGTTATTGCAGGTTTTAATACAGTCTAAATAGATTAAAATATCTTACAAAACACAATCAACAAATCATATACATTGTAAACTAAGTAAAATGCAATATAAAAAGAACCCCTTTACCATTTTATTTATAGAGAGACAGGAAAGAGATCAAAGTAACTAATCTATTGCAATCGTGATTGGTCAATCTCTTGAAATGAGGTCAAATCATTCAAGCATCACTGGCGTTAGATCCGTGGTGTTAATAACACCACAGAGGTGGCGTTGTGAGTGGCGTAAGTAACGCCACTCCCTAGTTCACACACAAAGGCGTACACTACGCCAGGCTTACGCCGTTTGTGTGAATATACCCAAACTACCCCATGACTACCTTGCAAGTGTAATTGGGTTACCAAATGACTGAACCATGCATTTTGTAATTACCACATGACTACCATGCAACTGTATTGGGTTACCAAATGACTGCACCATGCATGTGTAATTATAACATAACTACCATGCAAGTGTAATTAATTATTGTATGACTGCCATGTCAGTATTGTCACAATCATGTGTGATTACCACAATCATTTAATGTATGTTTTAATGAATGAAAATATGTGTCACTACCATGTATGTAATCATTACTGCTTATGTGTTAATATCACATAAAGTGTCGGACTACCATTTTAAGATGTAGTTTGTTTACCATTCTTCTGTGGGCAATGTGGTTCCAATGTTTTTATTTTGTTTGTCTCAATAATTGATTTTAGAAATGTACTAATGTATTAAAGTTACAAGAGATTTAGATGAATGTGGATTATATTTGGTGAGAAATATAACAAATATTTGACTATCTTTACAACGAAAATTGTGTTTACTTAATTCAATAAGTCTCACTTAATTTTCTTTTGCATTTTAAAGATGTTTTATGTACGCTACACTGCAAACATCCACTTTCAATGAACTAAGTATCCGCCTGTAAATTTGATTGAACTATATGGTAAATAAAATTGAGAAATACCCCTTTAGGCATTAAATTACATTAAATACCTCATTTATATTACAAAAGAGACATTTTAAATTACAGACCATAAATATGAAAATCTCTCTTAATTGATTACCAGCCAAGTTAATGGTTAAGTGCTTGAAACTGGATAGGTTATTGTCTACATAATGGATTTTTTTTATACCGTACATACATTTTTGCCATATGTTTTATACTTTAAAACAAAACAAAAAAACTTACTTTACATTCCCTGATTAACTATTATCCTGATAAACAGATATCTTTTATGCTTTGTTTCATTTGCTATACTATTTAAAATTTAAATTATATTTTGAATACACCACTCGGCAACAATTGGCCACCGCAATTTCTAATAATTTCCATGAGATTCCTGTGCCTTATTGGAGAATTGGGACCCCTGGGGAGACATGATCTGATATGAATCCTTAATATGAGGCTTGCCATCCAAAAAACAGCATCATTGACCAAAAACGAAGATTTACTTTTTAATATATTCTTATTCTCCACGTTATAAATTATGGTATGTGTCATTTACTGGAACTGACTTATTATTGCCAAAGTTATGAGTAAAAGTATTATGGTTTCTCTGTACTAAAGTATACAATACTGCTATATTCTTATGCTAATTACTCATTTCAACAATTGGCAACTTTACGCTGGTTTTGGATGGCATGCCTCGCATAATTGGAATGTTTATATTTTCTAACTGTACGTATCAAACCCAAAATTTATCCTAATGGTGTATCTAGAGTGTGAATATTTTCTGGTTTTGCTCGCTTGTAGTATTCGACCCATGAACCATCGAACAGATACACGTCGTCCTTGCCAGCCATGTGCGCCCCAAGAATTAGCACGCATGCTGAGATCCCTGCACCACATGAGGCTGCAAGCGGTTTGCTTAAGTCGATTCCACTGTCATCAAAAATCTTTTGTATTTCCTCAGGACTCCTCATGCATTTGTTTTCCATGTCAATGATGCTGGGAAATGGTAAACTAATAGAATTTGGGATATGTCCTGATTTGCAGTCTGAAAGAAAAGTAAACAAGGTTTGATTATGTAAATATACTGTATATACTGTATAAATACAGTTCATTAAGCTCATAAAGCTGGCAGGCCGGTAACTAAGGGCGTTTCTACAGTTTGGCCAAACCCTCAAGCAAATCTCTTTCCATCAAAAACCATATCAAAATGCTTCAGTTCCTGGTAGCTATGCCACCTGACCCCACAAGAGCTTTTGCCCTGGATCCCACCAGACAGAGTGCTTGCACCTCTTGTTTTCTGGTTCTCAATACTAAAACCCCAAGGAATCCTGGTTATGGACCTGGTTGGTCATACATACATACATTCAGATTTACCGTATATGTACACTCGCGTATAAGCAAACATTTTTGTATGTCAGTCGTATAAGGCAACCTCGTTTTTCAATTGTAATTTTCTATTTTAAGCCTTGTCTTATACGTCAGAATATACAGTATTTCTGTCTGGGTTGGCGGCCAAATGTTGGATCAGTCTTTGATACCGATGTATGGTTGTTTTAAATATATGCAGACATCCATGTCCTCTTCCATTATAAGTCTGCCAGGTCTCTTCAGTACAACAAAGTTTATTGAGTAGGAAGCTGTCAAAACAACAAAAAAGTGTAAATTATGCCTGATTATTGTCATGTAGGTGTTAATACCTGATCTTGGTTCTGGAGCTGTTCCATCAAACCTTCCTTTTGATCTTGCATCCATTACTTGATATTTCTTCTCGGTTATGTTGGCATCCATTTCTTCAAAACTCTTCACTTTCTCTGAGTGAAACTTAGCTTGAAATTGTGCTTCGTCTACTTCTGGTATTTTGTCTGTGAGCTCGTAGCCATCGCTAATCCACTTTTGAAGCCCACCATTCAGAACGGACACCTGCTGATGTCCAAACACTCGTAACAGGAACCACAGACGAGGAGCAGAGAAAAAGCCAGCCTGTTCACTACCATCGTAGACTACGACATGAGTATCTGATCCAACACCTAGTTTGCCAATGTACTTTGAGAACTCATCTGGTGATGGCAGTGTATGAGAATATGGCGACGTGTTGTCGGAGTTCTCTTCGATGTCATAAAACAGGGAACCAGGTATGTGCCTCTCTTTGTACTCCTTCAAAGGATCACGTTTAGCTTTTGGTAGATACCAAGAAGAGTCCAAAACTTGTAGATTATTATTCATGCCTCTTGATATCTGTTCAAACAGCCATTTTGTTGACACAAGAGTTGATACCTTTGAAGCCATACCTTGAAAAGCAAAAAATATAACAATCACTGCATTAGCTATGCAAGAGATTTCATTAACTCAGACAGAATACAGTCTCCTTTCAGTGTATGCTATTGTACTTTAACCTTTTAGCATCACTTTGTCTTGGTTTGAATACACTTTTTAAGAACACATTTTATAAGAACAAAAGTTAAAAGAAGTTAAAATTGCTTAGAAAATAAGAACAAAATAAAATAAATTAATTGAGTCTGTGGCAATTTGTAGGGCATCAAAACTTGCTTGCTTGTCCTTGATGCCTTTTTAATCAATCTTTGAATTGAGAATTGTAAAAAACTAAAATATATAGGTCCTATGATAAAGGAAATTGATTGAATAAAAATTTATTGTGTGATAAAATGTCAAATGAGAATTTTATTTTTAAAAACTAGAAAAACCAACAAATCTTCTAAACCTTATGTGCAGCAGGTGTCAAAAATACCCTCAATATTATTCTGTACAGTAATATACTGACTTTACAATAATATTTTAGGTTTGCAAAGTGTGTAAAATATTAAGCCTGAAATTGGCCAAAAAATAAGAACACTGACCCTTGGCAACATTTTACTGGTTCTTATGAAAAAAAAGTGTATTGGAATGGAAATATGAGCAGTATTTGAAGTAAACCACATTCGTGTTGGTTTTGCCAAAGATTGGCCTAAATACTTAGTACTACCAGGAAGTTGTTATTTAGCTAATTACAACTTCCTGGTACTACAATTAATGGGTCATAATAAAGGTGGGTTCTCCCGTGGTGAGTTGCTGAGTTGCTTAACTGGTTAAACAACTCAACAAAAGCGAAATCAGTAAGAAGAGTTAAGTCTATAATATATTAGGAACACAAATATATGGTTATTATCAACTTTACCTCTCAAGAACAATGCCAAAGTTGCCAAAAGAAAGGACCAGCGCAGTCAGATTCAAGCTCCACTTTGGGCTCAGCTTCAATAAAGCATAAAAAAAAACAGAAAATTGCGCCACCTATTGGTCATTGTAGCGTGGGAATTTATGATTGTCACTTCCGCATAATATTGTACGCTAGTTCGTGTAGACTGCCCAGAGTCCGCGGACAAATTACTCTAAAATTTACATTTTACAAATCATTAATACCATTCCATTTGTTTCTGGTTACCTGAAGGTAAGCTACTGTTTTCATATTTGTACGTTTCACGGACTGTTAACTGGGTAAGTTGTATGGATTTAGCTATTATTAATATTTAGGCTCGCCGTTGACCGGGCAGTTGATGTTTAACTCATCCGGGAAGTGAGACATTCTTCGCCTTCAATTGGATTTATTTGCCACACCCTCTTGATGAGGAAGTAGGCCTAGAGTAGTATGCTATCAGGAAGCTTAACACTAGCTAGTGCGTCATTTTTCAAGTACTGGCAATCATAGAAAAAAAGTACGTCGTATTAATGCCAAAATGTCAATGACATGTCAAAAAATATATAATGGGCTAGGCAAGAGCCTGGCTATTCCTAGGCCTATCTTTGTTTGAGAAATCATAAACAAAAGAGCAATTTGTAAATATTGTTTCCTTCTTTAAGGTTCAGTAGAACAAAATGGAAAAATTCAGTTTTGGGGTTGAACCTGTTACTTGCCATGCTTGGAATGGAAACCGTTCACGTAAGTCGCAGGATTGGTTTCTTATATAATTTATTACAATCATGAATTAAGTATCAAAATGTCTTGTAATTTTATCAGTACAAAGTTCAAAACCATCAGACTTCTTAAAGTTAAGTTTGTAGTCATGAAATGTATATACTTACAGCAAAATCATTGAAGTGAGTAGTCCATACAAATTACGTTACATACCTTCTACAGACATACTGTTTAATAGCATGATCTGTCAAAAAGTATCAAAACCGTGCATTGTATGAATTTTTTTATTTTGAGAGGTTTGCAAGCTGACAAGATATAGAGTACGGACTAAAGAGCAAATAACATCTGTATTTGAACTGTCTTGAAAGAGCCTCTTCAAGTCAGCATTCCTATTAGAGCCACCTCTCAACAGGTTGTTGAATAAATAAATAATAATAAACAAGAAGTTGAATATGTTTTGTGTATGTATTTTAAATTTTTTTTTTTTTTTTTTTTTGACAGAGATTGCCATTTCTCCAAATAACCATGAAGTGCATATCTACAGCAAGAAGGGGAGTGGATGGGAGAAAACTTTCACCATGAAGGAGGTAATGAACATACATAAACCTTTATTAATGATTATTCTCACTGTTGTTGCTATTGTTTTTGCTGTTGTTGTTGCTACTACTTCTGATGCTGCTTGCCAGTGCTATCATCATCATCATCTCCACCATCATCATCATCATCATCATCATCATCATCGTCATCCTAAATCATCATCATAAATCATCATCTCCACCATCATCATCATCATCCTAAATCATCATCTCCACCATCATCATCATCATCATCATCCTAAATCATCATCATCATCTACACCATCATCATCATCATCATCATCATCATCATCATTTCCACCATCATCATCATCATCATCATCCTAAATCATCATCATAAATCATCATCTCTCCCATCATCATCATCATCATCCTAAATCATCATCATCATCATCATCATCTACACCATCATCATCATCATCATCATCATCTCCTCCATCATCATCATAATCATCATCATCATCTCTCCCACCAACACCACCAGCCACCATGTTTTATGTGTACTTGTATTTGCTTGAAATATAAAGAAAATAATAAAAAATAAAGTATGTCCCTTTTTTCATTCACAGCACACCCAGCGTGTAACTAGTATCGACTGGGCTGCTGAAAGCAACCGTATTGTCACTTGTGGCACCGATCGTAACGCCTACGTGTGGGTGCTGAACGACAAGGGAGAATGGCGGCCAACGCTTGTTATTTTGCGTATCAATCGTGCTGCAACTTGTGTCAAGTGGTCCCCTAGAGGTAGGTTTTAACAGGTTCAGATAGCAAGAAACAATAGTAAATAACTATTATATAATATAATATTAAGTTTAAATTGATCTAGCACATATGTTAGTGATTTTAAAATATTATGCATTTTGGTTTTTTTTTTAGAAATAAATACAGGAGCTGTCTTTTTTATTAATGTATGCAACACATATATTTTTGTTTTACTAATATTAATATTACAATAATACATACATACTATTTTTGACATAAATACAGGGCTTTCTACTTCTAAGTATTTAAATGCACTTTGAAATTTATGGAGTATTTGTAAATGTCCTAAAAGAGCTTTGTGGCGCTTATTTGAAACGCACTTATTAGGTCATCATTTATATATAGTTTATTACTATGCTCTATAGGGTTTTTAGACGGGGATAAACTGATTACTGTGTGGCTTACTGTGTAGATTGGAATAAATTTACGGTGTTTAGTTTCATCCACCAAACCTCAGTGGTCGACTCTTGACTAAATCAGTACTGAGGCTTCCTGTACTACTCTATAAAAGATGGTCATGTTACTATTATTAAACAGTATCATCAGAATTTGTACTAAAATACTTTTTGACTACATCTTTTTTATTAGAGGATAAGTTTGCTGTTGGTAGTGGTGCTCGCCTGATATCAATCTGCTACTTTGAAAGTGAAAATGATTGGTGAGTTATCAAAGATCTAAAATTATTATTGTGCTTTATAAGCTATTATTGTTCTTCTAAATGATCTAATATTATTGTCATTAAAATTCATATTCTCATGCCTTCCTGTCCTATTTGTTTTTGTAGGTGGGTGAGTAAGCACATCAAGAAGCCGATTCGCTCAACCGTGACCTGCCTTGACTGGCATCCAAACAATGTACTGCTGGCTTGTGGCTCAACTGACTTCAAAGTTAGGTAATGCACATCATCTTAATGTCTCTGCAATGCCTGAACTATTATTGTTCTAATTTTATTATCATCATTATTTTTTTTATTTAAAATATTAATATTATACCAAGGCTGTTTGGTGTTGTTCAGGTATGCTTTTGGTGGGCGTTGCAAATTAACAAACTCTGTCTGGCACAAAATGCGTCTGAAATTGTTATTAATTATTTAATTAGGCCAGTAATTGTAAACACCCAGTTAATGTGTATTATGTACAGAAATTTTCTCAATACAACACTGATAATGTTAGCAGTTATTGTCATTGGTTATTGAATATTCTGTTGAAGACATAGTATGTATTTTTATTATTGTGGTTTCTGTTATTCTTGTATTGTTGATAATATTGTTATAACTGGTTTCATAATATTTGAATTAAATATATAATGCTTGATTTTTTTCATATTTCGCAATCTTTGTAGAGTGTTCTCTGCCTATGTGAAAGAGATTGAGGCCCAGAAGCCAGAGAGCACCCCATGGGGCAAGAAGATGTCATTTGGTGTCCTGATGAGTGAGGTGACAACCTCCGGAGGATGGGTGCATGACGTCAGCTTCAGCAGCGATGGTAACCGTCTGGCGTGGGTGTGTCACAACAGCACCATCAACGTTGTTAACGCAGCAGCTGATTCGCTCGTGACTACGACCAGGACTCCGTACCTGCCCTTCTTATGTTGCACCTGGATCTCTCCCAATGCTTTGATTGTTGCTGTAAGGCCCACATATAGTCATTATGTGCCTATATATGGTCATGATGTGATGTCATCATGACCATATTTAGGCATGTAACATATTTTTTTCAAATATCTGAAAAGCAGCATCGATTCTGTCATATAAATTAGTAGTAACGGTTGTGGGGATGTGCGTGTATTTCAAACCTTGCAATTGGTTGGATATTTTGTGTAATATCATCGCTGCTCTTCATGTTTTAGCTGGACATCAAGAAACTATCATAGTGTTTACTTTTTCATAAATTTTCTTCAGTGTACATAAATATATTTTTTTAAAGCTGTTTAAAATGTCCTGTTTGAGAACTAAGCCCTCTAAACTTCTCTTAATATTTGAGACTGAAATAACTATATTTTAGAAATCATCTAACATGTTAATGTTTCTCTGACACTAGGGACATGATTGCGAGTTGATGAGATATTCCGTAGATGCCAATGGTGCCATAACCTTTGTGAAGAAGATCTCCGTTGCATCAAAGAAGGCAGCTGGCAAAGTCAGTGCTATGGCAATGTTCCAGAAAATGGACAAGCATGCAACAACTAACGAAGAGAAGGGCAAGAGCTCCACCCATCAAAACTCTATCACGTAAGTACTTGCCTCTACCCTCACAAATGCTTACATATTCTCATATATTCTCAAATAATCTCGCGCATTTTCACATACACAAATATAACTTCATCATAGTTTGGATCGTATATTTAGTGCTTAAATTCTGTATCACATGTAATACTCAGCACAATGACGCTGCAAGTTATGGGTTATTCTCCTACCTTTACCCTTTACCTTTCCTTTATATGTACTTCAAATATTTGTTTTAATAATTATTCATTCACAACTCTAGTATTAAATTTCAATATTTTATCTTTTCAATATTATACTGTATTTTTCTTTTTCGTATTTATCAGTTTAATTATTGTTGTATAGGCCTAGTAGTAAAGTTCTATTTCTTTTAATGTAATCTGTCATTATTCCAGATTTGTAAATATATTTCACAAGGCTTGCCTTATAATAATCTAAATTTTTATTGTGATACAATACAGTGTACTAGAATTTATGATTCATAGAATATGTTATATACTGCCCTCTATTGGCAAGTGAAACATAATTGGAGAGCTGAAAGTACTTATTATGATCACTCAGTTCTATATTAGTGTAACATACATGCATGACAAACAGTACCCTTACCAATAAAGTTAGCCTGTGTGCAACTTAATACTGATTTACATAAGTAAAAATAGCTGACACTCTCAAAAACAATTTTATATTCTCAAGTATTCTTTTAAATTCTTAGATACTCTTGCATGATTGTATTCTAACATAATCTAAAAAATAGGCTCCCAGTGGGAGAGTGTGTCTACTCCCAAATTTAATAGAAACGGTGCTTTTTATTATTATCCAAGCTTTCCAATTTGTGCAGACTGACTGATGATTGATATTGTTAATAAGCTAGCATCAACTCCAAAACCACCGAGTTAGGGTAGAAAAAACAACGGGAACAACCACAAGCAAAACAGTCTTGACCCGAGTTCAATTGTTGACCCGTTTAACCACTTCTACTCGATTTAATTTTAACTTCCATCTTTTGGAACTGTTCGTCTGATATATAATGGCGATTGGCTAGCAATGCATCGTACCACACACGACCGAGTTTACGGGTAGTAGTAAAATCACGACATTTCACACATCACTAATGTGACATAATGTCAACTTTACACTTCCAGATTCTTACTTCACACTTTTGTGAATGTCAGCTCACGCTCACAATGTCAACTTTACGCTTCCGGATTGACCAGGATGGCAAAGTGTCTACTGCCTGAGGGCAGTAGACACAAAAATGCAGGAAGTTTAATTAAACACATTTTATTTTCTTGTTATAATCACCTCCTAGCTCACTTGCCATTTAAAGTGCTGCAACACTTTATTATCTTGTACTTTAGTTATAAAATATCTATAGTTTTATTAATTCATTTTGAATGCATTGTTCCTTTCAGTCAACTCTCCATTCACACTGGAAAGAAGGATTCTGTGAGTAAGCTGAGTAGCACTGGTGTGGACGGACAACTCGTCATCTGGAACATCAGCTAAAAAACATGCTGTCACCATAGCAATAACCCCAGTTGTCTTAAATGAACTGAGATGCATTAAAATCTTTAATTAAAGGAAGAAAAATATATTTTATGATACATGCTATTCCATTATTATGAATTATTACCATATCATTCAAAGTACTAACAGACATTTCAAGAACTATAATCACAGTGTGTAATCTCTGTGGCAATATATCAAATATAATCACATTTTACAATACCGCCCTCTTGGTTTAATATTAAAGGTAGAAATTAAAAACAAACAGTGCCCTCTGGGTTCCACAGTAACTGAACCAAACAAATAAAGAATAAACAAAGTGCATTAAGTTGTAACAAATTGTATTGAAAGCAAGAAAATAAAATATACATTTTCGTACGAATTTATTTGTTTAGATTGATTACAAGACCTAACAGAGTGAGCAACCAGTAAACTAAATTCAAATTTGACATAAAAATGAAGCTGTATATTTGTAGATGAAGATGCCATGGGCCTTCCAATTTCGCATACATGCAATATAAAAACAACGAAAACAGGGACAGAAATATGCGCATGTACCAAAAATCACATTATGTAGTAAAAGTGCTGGGCTCAGCCTAATGATCTATTAACAGGTGTTGGACCAATTCATCCTCAGCGATTTTAGACCATGAACAACAAAGCCTATGTAGTTATATTTTGAACACTATATAGGCCTACCAGAGATAAGCCCCGCTTAAGCTCATTTGAATCGTTTTCTTCATCATTCATGTTAGAGAATTGTGCCACTTTGTATAACCAAGTCTGAAATCAATGGGAAACACACTCGTTTAATATTGTATTGTGGACTACAAAATATATAATGCTGTAAATGATTGATACAGATGGGTAGGCCTACTTCAGTTCGGCATGCACTCAAGGAAGTCACTTATTCGATAGCGGTGCTTATGAATTGCTAAAGCGGTGTTAAGAGCCACTTTATACTATCAAAACCACCCTCCACCCGCTTCCCGTCCTGTTGCGTAAAGTGCCTAATGACTTTAAACCACGCAACTTTCGTTTACCGTTGCTTTTGTGTTTTTATGCAAAATTTCTGTTGTGCAATTCAAACGGAAGTATTTGTATGTAATTGTTCAGATAAAGTCAACATTGGTAAACTTGATGCTGATGAATTTCTTTGACTGCGTCGATACTTGCTAACGATAGATACACAAACGCATTCATCGATTTAATAAACATTGCTTTGATTACCAGATTGCGGAACTAACTACAACTAATTCAAAGCCCGAGCAAACGAGATAACAGAACGCTATTATCTAAGGTTATCACCGGCGCTAAACTCGTGACGAAATGATAACGAATATAAATAGATCAAACTTAATCCCCTAATAAGCAGTCCAGAAATGGCTTATTCTGGTGTTTCCAGCGTTTTGTTGTTAGCAGTTGGTGTCATCCTGACAACCGGTACGCCATTGGATGATTACGTGAACGCGCCGGACGCGCACTACTCGTATACCTTGCTAAGTGACTACACAGTACGAGTTAAAGATGCATACACAACCTACATGATTAATATGACCTCACAAAAATGGCTTACAGGTACGCTCATTACCTTTGTACTTTTCTGTAACACCGCACTGGTGAATATATATTCGACCCCTGGTCCAGTGTCTGAGTATGCATGCCGATCTCAGGTTTAAATCGGCATCGTTATTTATTTATCCAGGGGCCTACAGACACTTATAATAACATGCATTTTATTTTTTATTTTTTTGCTAAATCACTGGATGAGAAACTGAGCAGATGTGGATTGTAGAGCAATAAATCCCATTTATTGATGGAAAATCCATTAATTACAATTTCATTCACATTTTCATCCTTTATCTACAGGGTCTAATCCGTCCTTAATCCCGCAATTTACATAGTTTAAGTGCAGGGAATAAAAAAAAGAAGTTGATGTTTAAATTAATGCAATGTCATAAATTGTTGAATAACATTGAATATGGTAACTGTAACGCAACGTAACCCCGCCGTTTCATTATTTTGGTCCTGGTTCATGATGCTAAATCACTCCGTATCCCACCTCTGAATACCGTCCGGCAGAACACACCAATCTACATGAACGTGCTACAGACAGGGGTGGCGCCAGGACCTGCCCGACGGAGGGGCTAAAGGCCCCGACAGGGGGCTAGTGGAGCGAATCGAGTCTCACTTGGCTGGGGGCCAGGGGGCCGCCTAGGGCCCCCGGTTGGGGTCCAGGGGCTTCGCCCCTGGAAGCCACGGATATTTGATGAATTATGGCGAATTTTTATTACTTATTTGATAGGCATCGAGTTATTATAATATGACTTCATGTAGGCTATGCTTTCTAATGTTGACATCAGCTTCCAAAACCAAAACATTTTGAATAAAGCAAGAAACAAAGAGTATGCAATGTAACCATCTAATTTATTTTCAAATCCTCATTCTTGAAAGAAATTCTATATTTTGGAAATTTTGCATGAAATCTGTCAACCACGTTTTCATGGTCGAGGTTGCTTCACCTATCATGATGTATTCCAACTACCATGAGGC
>NW_022741082.1:87107-99515 GCF_011630105.1 Anneissia japonica
TGATGAGGAGGCATGAGGAGGAGGTTGATGATGATGATCCTGCATATGGAGATGTTGGTGACTACGATGATGGTGGTGATGGAGATGTCGGCGACTACGATGATGAATCGAACCTCATAAACGAGACTTGTTGGTCTCGGATTAATTTTTTCTTACACAAAACTAATAGAAACTTATGAAACACGAAACATTGTCATTTGGACCCAATATAAATATACGAAGTACTCGTTTGGATGATATACAACACCGAGGTTGTCAATTAATGATCTTTCCTCCGATCCCCAAAGCCTCAAAAAGATACTTTGGCATATAAAAGCGTTCCTAGGTCGAACAGAATGGACAACTAACCCTCTTTACATATTGTTTATAAAGAAAATATGCCTGGACACATAATTATGATTAGATGAAAGAAATGTTTTGTGATTAGATGAAAGAAATGTAAAATATCACTTTAGGAATACAGTAATACGATTTGCCAATGTAAGTATACTTTTATTTCAATTAGACGAGAAAGTTGGACAGTCCATTTGGTGGCATTATCTAGCAATCACTATACCGGATAAAATCAGCCGACCCGACTCTGGCTTCCTTTACATTACCGGTGGTAATAACAATGACAGGTAAGAAATGATGAAACGGAACCGCTCAGGTACGTAATCAGGGGCGGATCTGGATTCAAATTCAAGTGTGGGGGTGGGGGGGGGAGTCAGAATGTTTACATAAAACCCCAAAAACAAAATCAAATTTTTGATTCATAGATGGCGGGAAGTGAGCTTTCCCGACATCTGAGGTTTCCTTATTGTTAAAATCTTCAAAATTCAAGGTTTTCCCCCTCTTGAGAAGGTCAGGTAAATTTTCCCATTCTCATTACAGTAAATAGGCCTATTATGTGTGCATACATACATTTAAAAAAATGTTGCATACGTATTCTTTTTCATTCATGAATCAATAAACCCCGAAGAGAAAATTTGGGGATGGGGGGAGGGTGCTTTTGAGTATGTAAAGCGTGGTAATAAAATTGTTATAAGGAGTTACATCACATCATCTAGTCCTAAACGGTGTAATCGCATAATGGTTGGGGGCCACAAGAGATTGAGTATATGATAGAGGAAAGTAGATTTTAGATTGCTGACTGGTTGAGTTTTAGAGTTCAACCGTCAATTTCGACATATATGCATCAAAAGTGTATTTTTATTCGATAATATATTATTTATCATTTTTAAGTCCACCAGATTCTCTTTCTGATGCTGAAACTCTGTTGATGTCATTAGCTGCATTGCAAACAGGCTCGTAAGTAAATGACGATATAACCTAACATAATCAAACTCAATTGGCCATCTATGCTAGCAACTCCAAACTATGCCAGGCTCCGTTGTAACGGAAGTAAAATAATAAAATTATTATTATTATTATTATTTAATGTTTAATGATTGACTTTTTACGTCACCAACTTTCATATTGAAATTGAATAGAGCTCATTTGCACTTTCTAGTCAGAATATTATTGTCTGAATTATATTTAATTGCCAACAGAGTCTGCGCAGTGCTAAGACAAGTTCCAAATCAGCCAGTTGTCTTTCCGGTAAGTTGGTATTAAAGTTCATTGTTGTTTCGTTTTGTATTGTCAAACCTTTTATTACTAACTACTCGAATATAGAATTTTTAAAAAATCAGCCAGTACGTGACATAAAATATCATTAATGTACAGCGCATTTTTTTTGCAGATGCGAAGCACTTTTGTTCCCAGTCATTGCGTAGGCCAAGTGTTGTTTCTGTAATAATCAGCGCAGGAGCAGGCGATAGTTCCTTGTTAAATGAAATAGCTGAATTCACATGAGCGAAGGATTGAAAACCGTTCCCGCTGTGCCAAGCTACTTCTACCACTATGGTGGGTGGAAGAGGAAGGTTTGTCTTACCTCTCGAACCTATGCGCTGACATGGCTCTACAAACTGCCCCAGAGTGCCATCAAATTTTATTTTAGACTTAAAACTTTAGGGGACACTCACTCTTTCATTGAGTTTGCATTTCGTTTTCTTCTTGTTGCTCTGCAGGGAGATCCTTTGCAGAAAAGTCGTAAAGAGGATGGCATCATCGCATACACGTGGAGACACTTCATTGAGAATGGAACCAATGAACCGTACTGGTTGTTAAGGATGCCCATGACAAAGGTAACGCGACCGTGTCAGTGGCGTATCCCCCACCCCCATACTCGCGTCCCAGTTACCCACAAAAACCACGCTACAGTAATTAAAAGTCACCTAAAATTACGTTATTTTGCGAGCTAGCACCCCCGTACATAATCATCGAGTCCCGCTTCATCTTCGCCCCCATCCCCACCGTTAGCACCATTAGCGCCCCTCCCTTAAGGTTCCTGTAGAGACGTCACTGGTCCGTGTATCAAAAAGATAAAGTATAGTTGTCATTGATCGGGAAGTTGCGTACTTCTTGATAACATCTCTATGTTATCACATGTATTGATACACCTGTGTGCTGTTATTACGTAATGATAATTTGCATTCCATGTTGCATGTCCCGTGTAACATAAGCACTATTGCCGGTGCGTCGTGAGAGGATTTGATTTTGAAACGAAGTGCTGTTATTTTGCTGTTTATTAGTATCTGGTTCTCCACAATGTTTTTTTACAACTTCTGACGTGATCTACTTAGCATGATTTATTCAGGGTTTCTCCACCTTTGAATGAATCTGATATGAGAAGTTATTAAAGAGTTTATTCAAGTTTGTGGCAACCTACAAATGATCGACTTGCTTATTTTGTTAAAAGGAGCCATACACGCTCATAATCTGCGGGGATGAAGCTAGCCCAATCAATACCAGATTTACAACACGACAAAACTGTACCAATGATAGCGCTTAACTGATAGATCACTTTAGACCAATAAGATAACGCGTGTAGGAATGATAGCTGTAGACCAATGAGAGCGTCGAACCGAGATTGATATACCGACGAGATATCACGATGATTGTTAACAATGCTATGATGCCTGCTCCATTATACAAACAAATTATTCTGATATTGGATTCAGATTTACGTGTTACTACCAAAAATACATTTATCTATTTTTTTTTTTTACATCCTTTAACGTTTTGTGATCTCTTCCGTAACCTAATGATATTATTTGTTAAAATTGATACGGGATCGAGTAGCAAATCTCTAAATTTGCTTGTCCTAAAGCTATCGTGACGTCATCATTTCAGGCTGGCGTCAGAGCACTGGATACAATGACCGACTTTGTCAAGGGTGTACGGTCAGAAGTTAACTTGAAGAAATTTGTCGTCGCAGGAGCGTCAAAGGTAGACTGTCAAAAAAAATGTTACTTTTTTAATTGGAAATTACTGATAATAATGACAATAACATTGATTGGCTGGTCTATAAAATAATGATGATGTCTCTGTTGATAATGCTGATATGATTATTATAAAGATGACAACGATGATAGCGATGATGATAAGATGGAAATGATGGTTGTGATGAAGACGATGATGGTCATGATGTCGATTACGACGACGATTGTGGGGACTGTATGCTGATGACGATTGATTGATTGATTGATGAATATTGATTGGTGGTGGTGATGGTGGTGGTGATGATGATGATGATGATGATGATATGATGAACAATATGTTGATGATGAAGATCATGATGTCACTGACGATGGAGACGACACCAACAATGACGACGATGATATTTGGAGCGTCAAAGGCATGGGGATGAGTGTGTATGGTGGTGATGGTGATGATGCGGAGGATGGTGATATGTTATGATGACGATGATTATTGTTATCATGAAGATCACAGTAATGGTAGTGCTACTGTTGGTAATGATCATGTAGTATTATTAATGTTAATTTGAATCTCGATCTTCATTTGGTAGAGAGGGTGGACAACGTGGACTTTAGGAGCCGTGGACAAGCGCGTAGTAGGAATTGCACCCATGGTGTTAGATTGTCTTAATTTCGTCAAAGTGAGTATGTCCAGTATGAATGCTGTACCAAATCTTTAATTGTCAGATAAAATAATTTAGGCCTAAATCAAATCGGAAATTAATTTTACAGATCAGATTACAATGTGTGGGCCTAACGTGTCCTATAGTAACTGCACCATTATATCCAATGTTTTCTCATACTTTTTCTCTATCGTACTTTATTTTAGAATCTGCATCATCATTATCGGTCTCTTGGAGGCTGGACATTTGCTCTGGATGATTATTATGAAGAAAACGTCACCAAAGATCTTGACCACCCAAACACACAGAAGATGTGTGACATTGTTGACCCTTATGGTGCGTGAGCTCTATCACCGTTTGTGTTCATTGAGATGCTGTGTGTTTAACCAGCGGCGGGTCTACAACTCATTTATAATCTTCGTTATGCCTAATGTCAAAGAGTATAAATAGAACAAGAGAGCCAACAACGCTCATTGAGAGCGTAAAAAAACGATACGCCCTACGCAGCTAGTGTAGGGCGCCAACTAACGCTTGTATGTTTTTTATTACCCGGTACTCCACCGCGCACGGTCGGTTTGTCTGTTTATCTGTTCTCCACAAGATACTGTACTTTTGTTTTCTGCCAAAGATCTTATAAACACAAGATAGCGTTCTCCGCGATTTACGCGTGCAAATTCTGTAATAAGGCATGAATTGCGCCCTCTTGCTAAATTGGAAACTTTTGACCATTGACCGCTCTGACCATACCGTACACCGTGAACAGCAGAACAGGAACCATCTCAGATCCATGGCAACAGATAGGACGCCCTCTTCCAAAACTGATTACTTTTTCTCTTTGGTATAATAGCGCACTGGGTAATAAAAAGAACATACAACCGTTAGTGGGCGTCCTACACAGGCGTGACGTTTTTACGAACGGGACTTTGCTCTCTTGTTCTATTTATACTCTTTGCTAATGTGATAAATATGTGTTAAAGCCATAGAGCCAAGCACTAACTGCGTCCGACGATCGTCGTTCGACGCGATTCTATAGAGAACGCAACGCCATAACGCGCGCAACGGATCGTTTTTAATGACAATCCGTTCAGACTATCATCGACAATCAGCAAACTGCGTCGCGTCGTCAAACGCTCTTGGGGAGCGGAGTTGGATCCGTCGGCCGTCGGTCGTACGACTGTCTTGCGACGCAGTGAGTGCCTAAATTTGTTACCCTAAAAATGTCTATAAAAACACAAAATGAATCATGTTGTTGACTGCTGTATCACCAACACACAGACATGAACAATATCCATATGTTTATAATTAGCTGAACATATCTACTTCAATTTATAATTAAATATCTTTGTAGCATATCTTGATCGTCTAACGATGCCGAAGTACATCATTAGCAGTTCAAGTGACGAGTTTTTTCTACCAGACGATTCTCATTACTACTACGACCAGATGAAAGGACCAACGTACCTCAGGTTAGTATCGATCTATCAATCATTCAGTTTATCAATCGATCAATTAATCGATAATGAAGGGCACAATGAGACTATGAGAATACTTTTTCATCGCAGTGTCCTGGACCTGTCTCTTATACACATCTAGATGTGTATAAGAGACAGGTGTTATACAGTACGATTTATGTGCCACAGCATAGAACAACAGTAGAGCATTGAACTGTAAGTGGTCTGGCTAGCGTGCAGACGGGTGGTAAACAAACCTATATTTAAAAAAGAAATCGGGTCGGTGGCCTCTCTGATGGTAGGGAGGGGATGCTAACCACTAATTTTATTTTACATGGCCTAATATTGATAATTATCCGTCACCTTTATCATTATCACCATCCTCAATCCCATCCCTCATAACTATTTCGTCGTAATCATCATCGTTTATATAGCCAGAATCACTATCACCATCATTATTATCATCTCATATCCCATTCCTCATTCTGTTGTTGTTGATAAATAATCATCATCGTTGTCAGGCCCGTATCCAGGGGGTGGGGTTTATTGTTCGGGAGAACCCCCTCTATTCTAGCAAATCCCCCTCTTTTTCTGGCGAACCCCCCCCCCCCACTTCCTTCTTCAAATCACCCAAATAAGCCCTCCAACCCAACTACTGCACTGCAGACCCACCCACACAAAGACCTTTTCAAACATATCTGCTTTTATAGCATTATTTAGACCCATAAAGCACAAAAATCCCCTTGCTTTGGGGGTTTCGCCAACCCCACCGGGGCTTCGACCGTGGACCTCACGCCCAGAATCCTCCCTCCCCCACCCTTGGGAGAACCTGGCTACGGGCATGGTTGTCCTCAACCACCGTTGTCTATAGATATAAACGTAGGCCTAGGTAATATATATGTACTTGTTGAAATTTAATACCCTGTACATTTGTCTTCATCATGATATTTAGGCACGCGAAAAATAAACTTAATGTGATTTACTTGTAGGACTTTAAACTGCCGGAATTCACCTGGAAACGAAGCACGGTAAGTTAACCAAAGAGGCACATCGAACAAAGAAAACAAATGGATGGACGGATGGATGGATGGATGATAGAATGAATGCTGAATGAATAAACGAACTAACGTACCAACAAATGAATGAATAAATAAATAGAGGAAGTACGGAAGAATGGACAAAAACATAAACAAACGAATGGATGGATGGATGTATTACCTTATTGAATAAACGCATGGATAAATAGATATGCCCTAAAGTTAAAACTCTATGGCATTAATTTTATCTTAAGCAAACGGGCAGTATGTTTGTCTTTTATAGTTACATTTTTCATTAAACTATGCTTATCCCATTTTATATTTTTAGAATGTAACTCACGGAACAATAACGGTTCAAACCGATACAAAACCTACTTTAATTCGTGCCTGGATGGCCAGTACGCCGGTGTCGAGTAAAAGGTAAATGGTGTGTTAAGAGGGCTTGATGTCACTAAATGTTAACGTGTTCTCATTTATAATTCGTTCTTAGTAAAGTTTATGCATTCGATACAATTTCCACGCATTTTGATGAATGTTTTTGAAATGTATGATTATAATTACAGGTCTCCCTTTAATTAAATACTTCCCTAATTAAATACCACCTCTAATTAAAGACAATTTTCTGTGATCTGAAATTAACAAATGTCTAATTAGAGACCATGGAAACCCATAAGTGGTCTTTAATTGGAGGGAGACCTGTATATTATTATTAATTCAAATAAATAAATTAATTAAAAGACATGAAAGTTCGTTCATTATTCTAGGCGGGATTTTCGACTTTTGATTGCGACGGAACCAGGTGTCGACAAGACGCCCAAGCCACAGCCGATTATATATCTTAAGTACGATGTGCATAATCCGGTAAGAAATTTACATGAAACGTCACGCGTTACTATTTCTTTTATAATCCACGAAATTTGCGTCATATTTAAAAGGATTAATGGGACTCGGATCGATGCCCTTCAAATTTGTAGGCGGCTTAAAGTGTATCGGATTGTCTTGGTTGTGAGGACAAAAATATAAACATTTCTCACCGTTTGAATAACCAGATCACATCTCTATTCCTAACTTAATTATAACATTACAGATTAATAATTATTACTGTATTGTAACTGCGCAGGGAGAATGATAGACTGCGCAGCGAGAAATTTGTTGTGCATTCCAACAGCCGACACAACTTCTTTTTTTTTTTTGTAGAGTACCGGTGTGTATGTTGCCGAATTCAAAAACCCATTGATGGGTTGGTCATGTTTCTTTATCGAGGTGAAAACACATGTTCTTATATTTATTTACGATTGTAGTGACAAAACGTATACACACATATACCTCCCGATAAAATAGTATTAACATTTTCTTGTAATATTTTAATGACGCAGGCAACATTTCCAGGGAAGTCGAACACCACGTTAACATTCACAACTGAGGCTAACATCATTCCGAATGTCTTTCCGTTCGATGACTGCAGTGGCGATGACTGTAGGGGTATCCTGTTATAAAAACATGACACAACTACAGCAGAGCTTCCGGTGACTGTATTGCAGAGATTGATCCAGTGAATGACCCTTGAATCGAGTATGAGAAGTCCCGGATTAATCATTGATAAAACTGTCTCATTTGCGATTTTAACGTAGATTCTTGCGTTGGTATCAATGATTATCGCTGATTACTTTTTCAATGACATAATAGTTTTATATACATTACTGCATTAACCGAGGTCGTATATTTATTACTGCATCATATGACATTAGGCCTATTTCGAATTATTTTTACATTAATGAATAATTGAATTGACGATTTAGTAATAAAAATATGTTACAACAAGTTTATAGCCTGTTGAATGCTAGAAGAGGCTAAGTATGTAAGTAAAGTTTATTTTGTAAATCAGAGTAAAATAAAAGATTCGGAGTAAGAAAGAATACGAAGAGAGTTGTAGCAACATTTGTGCACACGAACGAACGGGCGCATATTTAAGTGGTGGATGAATGGATGAATAAGCGCCGCTCTCGAATTAGCGCTGCACCGACGTGATTTTTTCGTTGAGCGCCGCTTTCCTGCGCTTATTCAAGAGTATATATTACTCTGTGTGTAATGAAACACATTGAGTAACAGGGTTTTAAATACAATGAATGCAGTGTTAAAGTGAATAAATAACACAATGAATACGCAAGCACTTCTTTATAACGTTTATTCGAGCATTTACAGTAACAGAGTGGTGCAGTGACACAAATAAGAAAGAGCACATTAACTTGACGGTGATGATGATCAGTAGGGTACAGGTTGCGGTTCAGGGCCGCTCTAACCTTGACGTCGGGTTCGAATCAAAATCGCATTCAAAGGCGCAGATCTGTTTTGAAATGTGGAAGGGTACATTTCGTGAGACCACACCTATCATGGTTGGCGCTGAGATGCGAAAATTTGAGGAAATAGTACCTCTAGATCGCCGGAAATGACACTTTTATAGGCCTATGGTAAAATTCATCATCATTGCATCACATTTTTAATGCCTTTTATCAGCGATTTTCGGCAACCAGAGATCTAATATGTGTGATGTAAATACTTTAATTTACCTACTTTCAAAGCCGTGAGTCCACAACCACCTCAGCCCCATCATGGTTGGGGCTGAGGTGCGAAAATTTGAGGAAACAGCACCTAGACGGCCGGAAATGACACTCTTATAGAATACTAAAAGTCGTCATCATCACATCTGGTCAAAATGAAGCACCAACAATTTTTTTCGGCAATCACAAAGACCTCAATAATCTGTGATGTCCCATAGAAAATAAAAGGAAAACAAAATCGTCTTTGATGTATTTACTTTACTTTATCTCCTTCAAAGATCCATCTCAGCTCCACCTTGGTTTGGGCTGAGGTGCAAAAAATTGGGGAAATAGTACCTGTAGATGGCCAGAAACTCTTATAATAGTAAAAAAAATTGTTCATATATATCATATACAGTATAACGTGAATTATATTTCGAAAATCCAAATATACAAATATAAATATAAAGATGTGAAAATACTGACTAAGGAATGGCTAATTAATTGTTAATTTTAATATGCATGAATGTTGTACTTGTAAAACGCATCAGTACCGTAAAACCTCGAATAGAAGCCCATAGGCTTAATCTCGAGAAGAAGCCGATCTCGAATTGAAGCCCTCTCTTTAGTTTTCAAAAGTAGCCTCGAAAAGAAGCCCATGTTGATACATACACTGTATATAAGTTTCAAAGAAACAAGATAAATTAAAACACGCTTTGTTTATATAGTAGTTATGATTTAGTGCCGGTTAATACACTTCATGATACAGATATATGTTACAGTGGCCCTATTTATTGTTTTATATTAGTAATTCCCACAATTTACAGCATTCATTTTGAACAGAATCCCCCCTCTTTACTTTTCAAAAGTAGCCTCGAAAAGAAGCCCATCCAAAAAACAAAGAAGCCCAGGGCTTCTATCCGAGGTTTTACGATATGCTATTTATTTCGAGTGGCATCATTATTATTAGATGTAAGTAGGAATTTTTCAAACTTTTGTACAAATACGTAAATTTAACATAAATATAAATATTGTGGCCGCGCCTCTAATCAATATTGATAATCAAGATATACAAAAAACCCCAAAGAACAAAACAAAACAAAATATGTCAGTGATATAAGACAATAATAAATAAAAATGCACATCTAATATCATGATTTTTCGATAATTTGGTTATCTTTCATTTTAATCGTTTTTCAAATTAATTCTGACAAACTATAGGCCTTGTTGTTAGAATTATGAATTCTAAAGGAAGCTTTTAACATAATGTGGTTACGCCTTTTTAAATGTTAATTGGTGGTAAGCGAAATTTGAAGATATTCAGTGTTTAGCTCAAAGCGGAAACAAGGACAATAAAATAATTTTTTTAAATTGCTTACTTCGAATATTTAAAATGCGGACGTGGCTTATCAGTTTGAAGTGAAATTCAAATGAGAATTAAAACCAGAAAATATTATTTTCTCACCAATTAACAAACGCATGTTAATACCGTTACCACACATAATTTTATTTTACCACTCAAAACTCAAACGTAATGAGTCTGGTAGGCAAAAAGGGAACATATCCATGTACAAGATGCAACAGAGACAAAATAATAATCGGTAGCGATAACATCAACAAAAACAATTAAAAAAAATAAATAATGATAATAATAAAATTAATAATAATAATGATAATAATAATATTTATAATAATAATAATAATAATAATAATAATAATAATAATAATAATAATAATAATAATAATAATAATAATAGCAATAATAAAAGACCATAATAATAATAATAATAATAATAATAATAATAATAATAATAATAATAATAATAATAATAATAATAATAATAATAATGAAAGATAAACATTAACAACAATATGCTTGAAAAATTGACTAGCAAATGTAGTAAACAAGCGAGATGAATTATTTCAACAATATTCATAGATGCTCAAAAACGAAATTAAAAATGTTACTTTTCCTGAGAGAGGTTGAATGAATATTTACTGTATAAACAAAAATCACTTTTGACTGTGTTCACCTCACACTTCATCTGTAGAAATTCAACTCGTGTTTAAATATCCGAAATCGAGAACATAACTTATTTTACTATTATTCTTATTGCTGACAGTTTCTTATTGAGTACCCACCCCTTGGCGCATAGAAAATCTAGGCAATTTTGAGAAATTTGAAGCTGATGAAACGTGTTAGCACGTATTATGCCCAAAATATACTGTTGTATTAATTTCTGTTTGTATTCCGAAGATAGCTGATGAGGGATGGGGCATTGGCTTCTTTTATAGATGGCGATTATACAGTAGAACCCCTATTAAAGGGAAACCTCTGGGACAAAAAAAAATGTGACCCTTAACAGGAGTATCCCCTGGATAGGGGTATCCTATTCAGGGGACACTAACCAAACTGTCCCCTTAATAGGGTTTTTTTTTATCATGTTTTCATACAACAATGACATACACTCTTTATGATTCTATTTTGACTAACAGAAAGAATCAGTTACAGTAGAACTAATTTATAGCAATAATTTGCAATGCAAATACAATTCATTTATAATATGAAATCAGCAGAAATGCAATTAAAATAGCAATAGTTTTATATGTTCTCAATATTATTTTATGATGCAATTTTAACGATCAAATATATATATTTTTAATATTGAGCTTTCTATTGTATGGATGTAGCATGAATAGAGTAGCGAATTATAATTAAGGATGCATGTTATGGATTAGAATCCTATATGAGTATACACGAAAAACAAAGAAAAATATCCCATGTTAAGGGTAAAAATTGACAATATTGGTTTATATGAAGTAACATGCAATATATCGATGTTCACTCTAAGGATTTAGGGAAGAAAATTCTGGTTTATTGTTCAAAAGGCGCATCCAATTGAAACACAGGGAAAGTAAAGAATGGAATTGAACTGGGTACCAAAAGAGTTAAAGAACAGAATTCACATTTATATACATGGTATTAACTTGCAGCGGTCGTCAGCATGTTGAACAGTCGCCCTCTGGGTCTTGATAAGAAAAAGACAGCCACCCATGTTCAAGCTAAAAAACCTATAGCTTCTCACCGGCTCTGTAGAGATGTTACAATAAAGGATGGATTTGAATATTCCAGGATCAGAGATATAGGCCTATACTTTGATCAGCCTTCTCGCGCCAGGATTTGTTTAAATAGTGGTGGAATTTCAGAAATTGTTGTCCAAAAAATTTAAAGGGTGGTGTGCAAAATTTTAAAGGGTGCATTAAAAATTTGGACACTCCCGTCCCCCGACAAAAAAAAATATATTAGATCAATCTCCAGTTGGAGTGTCTCTAGTCATGGAGCTATAATATTAGATGTTATAATTTTGTAATAATGTTCGAGTGCATGTTTGCCGTTGTGCGAATTAGCGCCCCTCAAC
>NW_022741082.1:99593-131491 GCF_011630105.1 Anneissia japonica
GTACAGGCTCTTGCTGAGTATCTCTTGTTGATGTTCCAATATCAAGGATAATAGTGCCTTTTATATTGAACCTCCTGATGCCGTGTGATTGAACCTCCCGTACCGTGTGATACGTTCAATTGAACCATCCATGCAGGCTTGAGTTAGGAAAGTTCTATCTTGCTCAGTCGGGCCTTCGACAGCTAACCCGAAGGAAAAATAACCCCGTGTTGTTAAGGACGTTTAAATGAGAACATCGGGGCAATGTGAACATAAAATAAAATGAATTGTTGAATTGACAGTGCGAACACATACAGAAAATAAAAGTCATCGTCATCACCATATTCATCGAGATCTTTACCATCATCATCTTCACCATCATCACCTACATCATCATCATCATCATCATCATCATCACCATCATCATCACCATGAGCATCACCATTATCATCGCCACTCACAGACTTAAAATTTGAATATAATTTTCTTTTTATCTCCATTTTTTTTATTTGACAAATTTAGGATACCCCTCCCCCCCCCCGCCCCCCCCCGCCCACCTTTAATCCACCACTGGATATTATATAATTGATATAGGCCCTATGTCCTACAGTTGATGTCAGGGACAAATTATGTTAGATACCCCCTATGGTAGGGGCCCCTAGGCGTTACGCCACTGTATAACAAGCATTTCAACAACTTTCAGGCATCATCTTTATTTATGAAATTGCATTGTGGTCGAAACGTGGTGGACCAACCCCTTAATCCCCCCCCCCCTCCATGATCTGCGCCCATGTCCGCACTGGACCTAAAGTTACCATTGCCTTTTGAATAGGCCTATTGTTTTTAATAACTAGTACTACTAATTAGCCCCGTATATGACTCATCAGGTCACGGACAATTATACCGATGTTATTCCTATCATGTTTTAATTAGGCCTTGTCATACTCGGTACTCCTAATTAGACGAAAAACAACAAACTGATTCCTAACATTGTCATAAATAACCCCAATCGATGACAGCATTGTGCTTATACGTTTATGTCAAAATCAAAATTTGTCATCTTGTTTTTTTTTTGTTTTTTTTTGCGGCTGAGCGTCACGGCCTCATAAGTGCGCAAATAGCCGAATGTTAGTAACAAATTAATGTTATTTCCTGTGAATTATTTGGTGAACTTGTAAACGTATTCAGGGACATGAAGTGAAAACCATCGTCATTTAATCAAGTGTTAACAAAACTATCGATCAAGCTGTAAGCCTCTATTAATTGCATTTTCTTCATGTCGGTGTCATTTCCGGATCCGATTGTTATCCTTCTTTGCTTTGTTGCTTTCCGTTTTCAGGAGGTCGTTACCAGATGTACTACACTGCGTATTATTGTCACAAAATCCATCAATCATTCTCGTATTTTCGAAAACCGCTCATGAATGTTAAACATGAGTGACATCGCATGGAAACATGAATACACTAGCCTATGTTTTTGTATTCTTCGAGAATTAAAATTAATCTACAAATAATTAATTATAATTTCAACTAATAATTAATAAAATACAACTTATATTTTAGCATTGTAACAATAGGTCTATTTTCATGTGAAAGCCAACAACTTATTTCTACTTACTGACTGTTGTAGAGTTATATATTGTTTATATGAACGAGAAAATACAAAGTTATTGTGATTTTTTTTTTTAATTGTTTTTCTCATTTTTTTCAAGTCACGTTATATCCTTAAATCAACACATGTGGTGGATTACCGGTATATCTTTTATTGTCATAAGAACTATCATAGGTCTATGAAATAACATTACAATATATATGCTCTGATCATTTTCATTGATTTTCTCCAATTGGCTAGGAGAATTCAATTTTTAAAATTGTTTAATTTTGTGCTTGATAATTTCTTTTAGTTTTTTTTTATGTTGTTTGCGTCAGGAAAACATGATTTGTTTGCCCACCTGACGTGTTACCGTACTGAATAGTCAGTAGGCTTACGTCCCAAAATGCGAAGTGATTCGGGTGGGAATCGAACCCACGATCTCCAGTTAGTTTATTTTATAGAGGAATATTTTCCACAGGTCATTCTAATAATAAGTGATAATGTTCAGGCCAGGTGTCTCAATATGGGCACCATATCTTGTGTACCCTGTTAGCTCATAACTATGTCCCATTTGAGGGCTGGCGGTCTCTGTGATTTTTATGTTTATATCTATATATATAGTAGGCCTGTTTACATTGTGCCAAGTGTCTAATAAGTAAATACGAATCCGCTATAAAGAGCAAACACACACGGGTACTTGAAATCACTGACATGCAATTGAAACAGTACCGGCGTACTTATTATTTTTTCAATATTTCATTTCATGCCTCCGTTCATGTTCTGTGATAGCATTCCTTCAGTCCATTCATCATAATAAGCCTAGTATGTACAGTATTATGAAACGTATCGTGTAGGTATTTCACTGACATTGTAGGCCGAGTATGATTGGCGTAACTATGCGGCTAGAACGTTCTTCAAATCCCATATGAGCCATTCCTTTCGTCTTCAGTCGGATGTTTGCCAATGCTACATTTTTCAAATAATGCGTTGATGATAAGTTATCGTTTAGGCCTACACATGAGTAAATATGGTGACGATGCTTCAATGTCAGTCAGTAGAAGAAACTTCTAAATAATATTTCTTTTCACTTTTGTTATTTGGTCTACTTAAATTAATATTCTGTTTAATGATATAATTGAGGCGAGTGTGTATACTTAAACCAAAACAAGGCCATGGAAACCTCGCTAGGGGTGAGCGTGAATTTACGTTTTATTTATTGGCCACATCAGACCCAAAACTCAGTAAACCTGACTTGAACTTTGTTCAGACCTTATAGGACCTATTTTATATTCCAGCAAACGCTAAGTGGGGCTACAAACAAGCCGGTATTGACACGTTCAGCCTGTAAATATCACGCCCGAGTCTTGATGCTGATGACAGAATTTAATTTGTTTCAATATAAGACATTAGTCACACTACACATGAACATTAACTCCTACCACTGCCGCCCTTCGCTCATAAAAAAACACCACTTTACTATTCATTTCAACGTTCTTAGCTTTATGTTGCCATGGCAACGAAATTAGACACGCGATATTATTAGATCACTAGTGGGAAAATATACATTTACATATTAATGGAGGACATCATGTCTTATGAAAATAATTAAAATGTATGATACAGGCTACCATGCATCGTAGTTCATTGTGCTGTAGGAGATGGCGGGCCGGGTAAATTTTACTTTGAACTTTTGACGTTTATTGGACAGTTAGACTTGACAATTAAATGTATCAAGTAAATGTCTCAATTTATATAAGTCTAAAAGCTTTGAAATGCACACCATGCCCTTGAGGCTAGTTGTCAAATTTACTACAAGCGACTCAGTGTTTATTATGTACATAGTAACCAATGACGACAGGCGCTCGTCCTAACAAAACTCACGCTTTGATTATGGGACCACAAGTTGAGAACCTCTAGCGGACACACCCGGAGGTGTCTTACATTAATGGAGGACATTATGTCTTATGACAATAATTAAAATGTATGATACAGGCTACCATGCATCGTAGTTCATTGTGCTGTAGGAGATGGCGGGCCGGGTAAATTTTACTTTGAACTTTTGACGTTTATTGGACAGTTAGACTTGACAATTAAATGTATCAAGTAAATGTCTCAATTTATATAAGTCTAAAAGCTTTGAAATGCACACCATGCCCTTGAGGCTAGTTGTCAAATTTACTACAAGCGACTCAGTGTTTATTATGTACATAGTAACCAATGACGACAGGCGCTCGTCCTAACAAAACTCACGCTTTGATTATGGGACCACAAGTTGAGAACCTCTAGCGGACACACCCGGAGGTGTCGGTGCATTGGATCTGAAACGCACAATGCTCGCTTTTCACTGAACTGACACCATAAAAACCAACGCCTTTAAAGTCTTAGAATTAATCCATCACTATTTCGTTCATAAAATATTTGGGTTGTGTCGCAGATAAAAGAACTGGTTATGCCGATGAAGCGTTACTTCTTAAAGGTAGGCTACCTTTTATTCGGATACTTGAAGTATTGTACAGTACTGTTTTGTTGAATTAAGCAAATAACCCCAGAGGCACTGATTGGATCGCAACAGTAGGTGGGTACAAACAATACCATTCGGAGCATACAAGATAAGGCACCATTGTTAAATCATATTGGACAGGACATGTTTGTAAATACTTCTCAGATTGTGTTGTTAATCTACAAGATAGCAACCAGTTCAACTGTCAATAACAAAAAAAAATTGTGAGTGGATCCATTTCTCTTTTGACAATCGAACTCGAAAATTTGAACAGATGAAATCAAGAAGGTAATGTGGACGTCTCAAAAAAAGGAACGCCGGCACATCAGCCAAGTAAATTTTTCATTAGCTGCCGAAAATTATGTCATTCATTCGCTTAATTTAACATGGAAACGTTACTACAGCAACCACGTCGACCTGACCTTAGCATGACACTTACTTCATATTGAACCAGTTTCAAGATACACCTATTGCCAAGGGACAGATCGACGCGCCGTATTGAACGCGATTTAATCGTCCAAAAAATTAAATGATGGATTCAAAGTTTTTTTTTCTGTTCAATTAAAATCGATTTCGTTGCATTATGACGTCATAACGCCCATTAATAAATATAAATACGTTTGTCAGATGTTTAATTTACACTTGACCTGAATATAGGCCTTTTCCGAGTTGAGATATCTGCTGTCTGTAGGCCTGCGTATTGTATTGTGAACGACCGAGCCGTGACGGAAACACTGCGTTTAATTTCTACAGAAAACCAGGGAATTTAATGGTCTAGACTGGAGTAAATCAGCTATTCACGTAACCTTTCACAAACAATTTCATGTTAAACAATATTTATGACCGGGACTGGCGATGACGTCGTGGAGTGCGTGCAAAACTGTCGTTACCATGGATTTGTTTTGAGCCGTTGACGACTGTTGCAAAGAAAGTAGGACTTTTATCGGTGTATTTTAGCGTTTTATAGTCAGCCATGACTAACAGGTTGTTTGATGCTGTAGCGTCCATTCGCTATCGCCAAATAGAAATACTTCTTCAGTGTGGAGTTGATATAAACAGTAAAAATCATGAAGGTAAAACTGTACTTATGATAGCATGTGATATACAAGATGACAAGAAACGGTATAAAATGTTCCGCTATTTAGTACACAAGGGATCGGACGAATTTGAAACAGATCAGGAAGGGGTAAGCGTCTTTCAGCACGCATGTCGAGCCGGGAGGACAAAGATACTAAAGAGGATGATGAAGGAAAAGGGCCTACGGTTTGTTCATTTATCATGGAAGGACAATCACAACCGCTGTGCATTGTTTCATGCCGTATTGTGCGGTAAAATAGATATTGTCCGAAGGATACTTATAGCCATGAAAAATCAGGGAATTTCGATTGATCAGGTTGACGCAGATGGTAACACATCTTTGATTCTTGCATACAAGCGAAAATTTCCTAAAATAGCGGAACTGTTACTTAACGAAGGGAATGCAAACCCAAGAATATGTGACCGAGAGCGTCACCTTAGTGCCGCCGAATGGGCCGAGGTTTGTGACAATGAACTAGATGAGGAAAAGAAAATCAAAAGTGAAAAACACCGTGAGAAAAACATGATTTTTCCTAGAATAGATCATGTGGTATTTAGACGTAAACAGGCAAAGAAAAGACAAAATTACATGTATCGGTTACCATTAATGGATGATAATATCACTGAAAATAGCCTCGATTCCTATCGAGGTAATGCGCATATCCAAAGGTATCCACTTAGCAAGTCTTGGGCAGGAATCCAAAGCCAAACACAAACATCAGAAAGTGCAGTGTATTCGCACGTGACAAGAGGCAATCAGATGCAGTCTGACCACGGAAAGTCCATAGATTCTGCCATGGAGCTTCTTGAACTGGCATCAAGAGCTGGAGGTAAAAGACACTATGCAACGTCATTTGTTGGCAGTGAACTTGACACCACTAAATCATCAATGGATGATGGCAACATGATCTCTAGTATGATGGCAACTTATTCAATTCAAAACTCTCAGTCGTTTAGGAAGACAGTAAAACCACAACCAAAACCGATCCCGCGTGCGCCTACAAGAGACAAAAAGCGTGTCTCCACATTAGCCATTATTATGAACAGAGGAAGCAGGTCGTCACTGACGGGATCGCGGGGACGCAGGGGATCTCGTCCAACGTCTCGAGTCTCAGGTAAGGCTTCTAAAAGACAATCTAGGCCTGCTACTCGTCAAAAGAAAAATGGCCAACATTCGTCGAACAATCAAAGGAGATCCTCGACAGTTCAGGTGCAGAATGCAGATTTTCATAAACCATCAGCATCTGGCGACGTCAATTTCAGACGATCACTTGAACTAATACCTGAAGAAAACGCATCAAATAAAACACAGTCCAAGAAATCGCTAAGACACAGTCAGTTTCCGGATATAGGAATTCGCTTGGTGACACAAGGCGTGAGGTGATAACAATTTCGATTTAAGTTATTCTAAGTCACCAGTGCCATTCTGCTATTGTGTTTTTCATGGAATATATTACGCAGCATTACATGTTTAGACGAGCGCAGCAGTTATTATAATAAAACTCGAAAAATTATATTATTTTAATGCATTTGTTATCAAAGAGAATTTACCAAAATAACCCATAAGCAATTAATTTTCATTGTGTGCTCAAATAAGCATATATTGAGGAGTTATTATGTCGTCATTATAACTTTAATAGTATTAAAATCTAAACACTTCTAATTGTCATCATGCCTCTTCAAAATAATGATTGTTCGCTTTTATACAATTTATCAAAATATAGTTATTTGCTTACATAAGAAGACGTGATTTACTTTCCTTTGCTATGTTTTACTATCAATGTTTGACTATGTAGGGATAAAATGAATATAAATGTAATGGACTATGGAGCCTAGAAACGAATGGTATTTTACTGACACTGACATTAATTTTATTTAAAAAATATTCAAAAGTGAAAAATATCCATCTCGAGGAAGCTATAGTTTAAATGGATTATTCCTGAAGATAACCTACATCACAGTAGTAGGCCTGGCCTATATCTTATAATAATCATGAATTATTATGTAGACAGTTCCGGTGATGTATACAAATGTTAAGGGGTTTCAAGCAAGAAGTTCTGAAATAAAAAAAGGATTTTCAAGGTACGAGAAAGTTTTTCTTATTAAAAAAGAAAAATAGCATCTATTGGTATTATCATTATTTCTTTTTATAACTATTATCCTAATTAAACGAACGAAAATAGAAACGAAAAATTAAACAAATTCAAAGACAGATTTTAAGAACACTGATTTAGCCTGTTTGTTATTAACATTGCAAGGGCGGACCGTCTAAGTTAGAAAAGAAAAAATGATCGTCCAAAACCCCTTAGGTTATATTCGGGCGTCTACAACACAGAAATTTTGCGGGGGTATGGACCGAACCGAGGGTAATGCTATCTTAATCGGACCCACTTTCGCCCCCACTTTTCGGACATCTATGGATCCGCCCCTGCATTATATGTATGTATATGTTTATCATCTCTTGGCAACATACATATAGTGCCTTAGTTATTATATGTATATATGTATGCCTTGAGAGTGAGAGGTCATAGTTTCGAATCCCGTAAGAGGCATTTTATTACAATTTATTTATTTATAGGACAGCATTCGTTGAGAGCTATGCTATACGATGTACTATCATGTCCTTTATTCAAAAATGTATTTATCTTTCTTTAATGATTTATATATATAACAGTGTTAACGGCTATCTTGATTTTATATTATATGTTATACATATATATATATATATATATATATATATATATATATATAGGCCTATATATATAGGCCTATAGGCTACAATATTGCTTCCTCATTAAATATGATGCTTATCATTATTTATCCGTATGAAGTTGTAAAATCAAATGAATGCAAACTTTGCGTGAGGTATCATTCAACTGCAAACTTTGGTTTTACTGTATTGTCTTCAAGATCATTAGCTACAAGAGCACTCATATCTGTGTTTGTACTAAAGTAAAAACACTACTAAGGTTTAATGTGTTCACAGAATATATATACACAGTAGCCGTGCTGTCTCAAAACCTGTTCTATTTACTCATTAATGGAGCTAACATAATGCCGAACGCGTTGTTTGCTTGACAACGAAGAAGTACAATAACATCTCCATGTTTGTTTTATGATAACTATCGACTTTTAAAGTATTGTTATTGTGCATATGATTAAGCGTCGCCATTGCCACAGTACTTTGTTGTCGAGTTCATCCATTACGTGAGAATAATAACGAGTATAAATGAGATAAGTGTTAAATTTCATCCCGAACTTTATACTCTTGATCACGTGATCCGTCCTTAATAAATTTATGTTCAGTAAGGCCAGCTCTAAATGATAAGTGCAATTGCTGAATGTTTAAAAGCGATACCCTAGCATTAATCAATTTCTCATTATATATTTACACATAAAAACATCATCATTAATGTTCATCACTATAACACCGATAATGCACTTGGACAGGTTGTTATTATAGTTTCTAACATACATTACAGCATTTATATAGCGATATTTCTTTCATGAAGATCAGAGGGCTCAAAGCGTGGGCTATATTATATCTCTTCCAGTAACTTTATGGACCAGTAAGCCTGCATGACCCTTACTCGTCTCGAACGATGCACCGGATTCTTTATAGTGCACATGCAGGGGTGGCGCCAGGGCCCCCTGTCGGGTAGAGCTGCCCCCCCCCCGCCCCGTCGGGGAGAAAAAGCACAATTCGTCGGGGAGAAACAAAGATTATGTGTATTTTCTACATATTAGTAGACTCCAAAATCGATTAAATAAGCTTTTGAAACCGGACCCCTAAATTATCAAAATTTTCGGGGCTTTGCACCCTGGACCACTTTCGAAGCCTATTAATCGAAGCTCGACCATGCCCACTTTGCTTTCGTCGGGGAAACTGACCCTTCTTCGAAAACGGAACAGTAGAGAAAATCCGATCAGAATGACAAAATAAACTAAGCATCCACTGGAAGGAATCCCAACATCTGCAGACGGATCCGTTTCGGCCTTCCAGGCCTCATCAGTGCAGCTAGGGTATAGACCCAGACCAGCTTAGGTAGGGCCCAAACTAGTCCCACGACCACTAATGATTACAGAACCAAACCAAGGCAATATATATATATATATATATATATGTATAAGAGACAGATACCATAGCAAATCAAATCATATTATATCGTATCATTGTCCTTTTAAATGTTATACAATATATAAAAATTAAAATTCAATCCAGTTTTATTAGAGTAGGGCATATTGTTGTATAGGTTTCGTTTCATTGTAAACACAACAATCATGACATGGAATGACTTAAAGAATACTCATGCAGAAATCAGTGGCGGTTTCAATTTATCAAAATTATAAAAAGAAATATGGAGAAAAATTAAAATTAAGTGTGAGAGTGCTATTTCCGGCCAAGGTGCCATAATCATAAATGCTCTTACGTCAGCCCCAACCATGGTGAGGCTGAGGTGGGTAAACCCACTATAAGTGAAAATCCCTCAATGGGCCCCTCAATTTCAAATTCCTGGACCGAAGCAATTGGGTTTGACAGAAAATTTAAAAAAAAAACAAAAAAAAAAAACAATAAACAAAATTACGTTAAGATCTCAAGCAAGGTGAGAGGGAACTATTGAAATGGGTGTGTTTTTAGATGGGCTTTGAACTGCCTAAGCGAATCGCAAGACCTGAGAAAATTAGGCACACCATTCCAAAGTTTTGCAGCAATTTAAGAAAATGATGTCACCAATACGTTTATGATGGGTCGAACCAATTGGAAAGTTGGAAGAGATATCGTTAAGCGCACATGAGCACGTAGGCAACCATTACCCTTTGTCGATGTGTTGATGTCAGACGCAATATTACGTCCATGTCACGGTTGTTTCATATGGCTCGCTACATGTACAGCTGGGGCTTTCTTCGTGTCTGTTTTGTTCTTAGACATCTGTGCCTAGGAAACGTATGCTGCAGGTCCCCAATGCATGAATACGTCCACAAACACACGTCAGTTATCATTCTTATATTATATTAATATGATAACCAATGACATCTGGTATGATAACCAATGACGTACCCTGGATTTTCAAATAGTGCGGGACAATATCAGGGGGTGGTCCCCCGGACCGATTTTGGTCCGGACCAATTGGCGTGACAGACATCAGGAATTCCTGATGATGACATAATTAATGTCGAAATATTTAATCCCAACACGATGGCATGTATTTCAATACTTGGAGTATGTATTATACTTTCTTACCTGAGATTAATCAGTGGACCTTTCAGTTTTCTTACATTTCACCAATTTTAAGCTAAATATGAATAATCTGGACCCATTTTTCAAAAAGTGGACCCATTTTATGCATAAATTACGATAATTTGGACACATTTTTAAAAATGTGGAACCATTAGACAAATTGTGTGGGACAGTCCCAATTGTCCCAATAGCTGGCTGCGGCATTGATGATAACAACTCAATAGTAATGGGGTTTTTGCCCAAAGGGATGTATTATCGCACTGGATACCAATACGCCCCCAAAACACGTGCAAATCGCACGTGAATCGGGTATTGAACTCACGACCCCCAGAACTAGCCTTGTAGGCCTACTATAATAATTAAACAACGTTTAGGCAGGGGTTTAATTCGATCACCAGGGTACTGCAATGATCAAGGGCGTCGATCCGTGGTTGAAAGTAGGGGGAACGAAATTCAAAATAGGAAAGCCTTTGGGCTGCAGGTCCAAACCTTGGTTGGGGCCGGGGGGGCTGCCTAGGAAACTCCCGGAATCTCTGGCACCTATAGCCTTTTATAAGTCGTATCTAATTGATTTTAAGGGATGCAATTAACTTTTATTTCATAGTTACCAACTTAAGAAATTTTAAATGCGTGACTACACTTCGCTGGGAGAGTGGGGAGGGGCCGCCGGGCCCAGAGCCGAACCCCCCGTGGTGGTCCAAGGCCTATGGCGCTCTGACGATCGCGATCTCAGCATTTTAAAGCTGTTTTAAAACGATTTCGGGGAGTATTTGCTGACAATACCGGTACGGTACATAAACAAAAATATTTTTAGTACAGTTTCAATGTACTTTATGTTTTTTTATATGTACACAAACATTTCATTACTTAAACAAAAAATGAACAGGCATACTGATCAATTTTTATTAATTCGTCAGTGAATTAAATATTCACATATTCAAGTTACTGCATGACCGTTTTTATATTTTTAATACACTTTCCCATATATTCGTTATCACGCATAGACCTGTGTTAAATGCGTGACAAATTTATGATCACGCATGTGTTTCTGAAAAATGCGTGTTTCATCTAAAATCACTTTGAATTGCGGGACCGTCTCGAACGATGCGAGACGGTTGGTCAATGTTATTTCCACACTACATTTTCAAAATACAGTGGCGGATCCAGAAATTTGAAATAGAGCTGGGCCCAGGAACGTTTACAGATGGAGAGTGTAGACCACCTCAGCCCCAACATGGTTGGGGGTGAGGTAAGAAAATTTATGATTATGACACCTCTAGTTGGTCGGAAATGGCACTCTCAGATTTAATTTGAATATAATTTTAATTTTTCTCCACTTTTAAATTTTGAAAAAAAAAGTTAGTGAATTAGAACTTGAATTAGCCTTATGTGTGGTATACCACACATAAGGCTAATACCACACATAAGGCTAATTCAAGTTAGACGGCTTAAACCAGCCAACTTCCTATTCCTATATCCTGGTAACAGTTAAAATTTCTTGACCAAATAACGTTATTTTAACTGCCATTCCCTAGTATTGTGGTCCAAAAGCACATTTTGGACTATACTAAGCCATAAAAACCCCGTCAACCCTACAAGGGCGTTTTTATTCCGGGCCGTCGAACCAGGTGCTTCGTCGGCTCCTTGGTTCGGACCCCTCCGTCGGACATGTCGGACCCCTTGTCAGCAAATTTCTGGCGCCAACACTGGTTATCGCGCCGAATTCTCAATACGTCCCTAATATAAACACTTGATTGCACGTACGTGAGCAAGTTAGTAATTCGGCTGGGAATCGAACCAACAAACATAAGTAGTCTGAAGTGGTGGCGCCAGGATTTCCCCCGACGGGGATCCGCTGTCCCCGACCAAAAAGTGGTGGGGGTGGTCGGGCGTCGCTCAGAATCTCTCAAAAGTGTTCCATGGAGGCGAAGCCCCCGAAAAATATGACAATTTAGGGCTTTCAAAGGCTTAATTGATCGATTTTGGAATCTACTAATAGGGCCTAGCTATGTTAAAAATACATATACATTTTTTTCTCCCCGACGAATTGTGGTTTTTTTTCTCCCTCCATAAATAAACTGTGACACACACAAAATCCTGAATAAAGGTAGTTCTGGTATATACATAAAAACAACGCATGAAACAGTGGCGGTGCCAGGAATGGACTGATCATATAAGAGAAGTACGAATACTTTTGAATAATTTCATTAATGTAATATTAATAGGCTTTTATCTCTTCCTGACCGTATATGAAGAGCCTGAGACATACAGACCCGTACGCAAGGGGTGGTAGAGCGACGGATGCGTACTCTCCTTACCAGCTCCCACCGTCAACTATAATACTACTAAAGGTTCACATACAAAAATGTAGAACTCTAAGTACGCTTAAGTTCTGTACTATAGGCCTATCAAACAACAGTTAATATTCAAACTATTACAGTAAGGTCCTAGAGTCATTCATAAACATAATGGATCATTCATTAACATAATGGATCAGTTGTCTCTAAAAATATCCTGAATTCTCTTTCCAATCAATCAGGAATATTTCGAGGAGGAGCTGCTTATTAAGGCAGGGCCCGATGATCGTCAGCAACCGCTGTTTGTGAGTCAACCTCGGCAAATAATGTAGAATAAAATAATAATGTAATAACAATAGAGGCCTAATGTGTACAGGCCTACAATTTTTTATTCAGAGCTCATTCGTTACCAAGAGAAATTGCTTTTAAATTGTTTAAATGGATGAATGTGTCATATCTGGATATGTTTTAGTCAATATTGCATATTGTTAATAAAGCTCTGTCCAGATTATCAAATTTTCTTTGACATACTGTTGTATGTCCATACATAGTCATGATGTGCCTATATATGGTGCCATCATGACCATATTTAGGCATGTCACTTTTTTTAAATAAACGTTTTACAGCTTTTATAAGCGATCACAGTATGACCTGTCATAATTATTCTCGGAAGACAAACAACCGGGCCATGAAACAATTTCGAAACATCAGATGTTCTGAATCGATTAAATACGAGGTGGGAATCCAACGGGCCCCTGTACTTCGCCTCACTTTTCGCGGAACCTGCCCCAGCCAAATGTAGTTGTCACTGGAGTTCATAACGAACCAGTGTTAAACTTTCCTTTTGCTAAATTGCTCTACATTATTCTTCGCATTACTAAATCTGGTTCAGATTGACGGTATTCAGGGGAATATCCATACAAAAAATAAATCTAGGACTTTGGGGCATATGGCGTTTATCTTTAAATTAATAGTTGGCATACAAAATAAAGCTTTGCACACACTAGAGTCGATTGACGGTCGTACACGGCCGACGAATCTCTCCACTCTTCGCGAGCACTTGGCGACCGTCTGCTGATTATCGGATGTAGTCTGAACGGATCGCCATTAAAAAGTATTTGTTGTGCGCGCCTCATCGCAACTCTTAAAACATCTTTTTTTCTAATATTTTATTATTTAAATGTATTTTATCAGAACACTGTTACAAGTTCCACCATGTAAACAATTTTAGGAAATAATCCAAAGATTATTAATTTTTAGTTTTTAATTTTTAAAGCTTTCACCATAAATGGGTTTAAGATAACCATCATTAGGTAGGTAAGGTAAAGGAAATGTCTAGAGGGCAGCAAACAAAAAACTCCCTGTTGTTTCGTTTATCTGTAAATTGCTTTTTTAATGAAAATCATTTATTTTGTTGCCAATGCTCAGGGGTCCCAAGTTGGAAGATGTCAATTCCGGGAGCAGGGGTGGTGCCAGTGGGTAGGGGGAAGGCTTAGCAGGGCCCCGTCGGGGAGAAAACCACAATTCATCGGGGAGAAAAAAAAATATCAAAAGTACTGTATTTTCTACAAAGACTCTAAAATCGATTGCAGTAAATAAGCCTTTGAAATTCCTAATTTGTCAAACTTTTAGGGCTTCGCACCCCTGGACCACTTTCAATATATTTTAAGGAACTTCCGACTACGCACTTTGCATCACCCCTCTCCTCCCGGCGTCACCCTTGTCCGGGTGATCTGCTGTGGCGGATCCGAGTATAGGAGGGGGAGGCAGGGAAGGGCTTTCACAGATGTAGGGTCTATAGGCCTACCACCTTTGCCCCGCTATGGTTGGTTATGGTTATAGCACCTGTAGATGGCCGGAAATGGCACTCTCAGAATTGATCCAATCGTTAGTCACTAGCAATATTTGATCATTTTCACCATAATGACCCTTGATACTTTTGACCTATAGGTGAAGAGTACTTTTTTCATGTTGAATTCGGTTCAATCGCTTGCCATTAGTAACATTTTGACCTATGATCTTTGACCTATGGGTGATGAGTATTTTTTTCGTGTTTAGAAGGTCCTAATGCATCATTCCTGGTAAATTTGAGCTCAATTGGGCTATTTTGGAAAATGTAACTCCAATGACCCCTATGTGACCCCTGATCCCAGACTGGGGTGTAGGAGGTGTCACTGGTTTTTAATGACCAAATTTGATTGAGTTTGGTCCAATCGTTTGTAGCATTAGGTAGTTAGTAGCATTTTGAAATGTTACCAGATAGAAAAGAATAACCCTTTAATGACCTTTGACCCTAAATCGCTGAGCACCATAAAGACCCTACCTTATGCCAATATATATGTGCCCAGGACAAGACTGTGCTGTTATTTGTGACAGAAGACTTTCACTCAATTTAAACAATTTTTTTTACTCTAATGACCCCTATGTGACCTTTGACCCCAAGCAGTGAACACCCCATATATGAGAGGTGTCACCGGTTATACTGACCAGGTTTGTTTGAAATCGGGACAATCATTTGGCACTAGTAGCGTTTTGTAATGTAGGCAGAAAAAAGATAAAAATTACCCCTTATTGACATTGGACCCCTTATCCATGAACACCCTATAGACTCTGCCTTATGCCAATATGTATATGCGCGAAGGACAAGACTGTGCTACGTTATTTGTGAGAGAAGTAGTCTTTTATACGATTTTTAGTTTTTTCACCTCAATGCCCCTTATGTGACCTTTCACCACAAGTTGTGAACAAAACATAAATGGGAGGTGGCACCGGTCCTACTGACCAAGTTTTAATTAAATCCGACCAGTAGTTTGCCACTAATAGCCTTCTAAAATGTTGCCAGAAAGAAAGACAGAAGAATCTACATAGAAACAGAACCCAGTCAGCCTGCTGCTGATTGGGTAAAAAGACATCAAGAGGATTAGTTTTTAAGGTGTTCAACTAAATTTTGTTTAAAAATGGATATAGATTTCTAGGTGAAATAACAGATGGATAAAATGATTTAAAGACAGAGTGCGTCCAAACGGAACAACAAAGGAATTAGTATGATTTAAACGAGTTGATCGCCATCTGAGATTAACTAAGATACCAGGAGGGATATAACGAATTTTGAAAAAATTGGTGGGTGGGGGGAACTTAACAACTGAACTATCAGAATAGAGCCAAGCATAATGTGCTTTTCCCACAAACAAGTTTGATTGATACTCCTGAATGTTAAAGTAGTCAAAAGGTACAAATGATTATGAATTATTGTGCTTTTATTGTCAAATAATGGTAAACTGTTATGACATTTTGTTTGATACAATATGCCTATATAAATAAATAGATCAATAACTTAAATACATAACTAAATACATAGATACAAGACAACAAATCAATAAAGACATCAAGTTGAATTACAGTAAACTTACCACATGTCTATCGAAGCCTCTGATTGGTTGAATTAAAGATTTATTTAATATATAGAAATTACTGAAGATAACTGTTAACATTGGCAGTGTTTCTAAAGCACTGAATTATTGGTAAAAAAAGTCATCTTTTAAGTATCTGATAACGTTCCACTCAGTAAGTTTTATAAAGAAATTTAGTTAATAAAGCATCGTTCCATCTTGTAATTGGTGGGTTTCTTGATGTTGAATGTGAATGAATATTATTTAAAATCAACCAATCACAGATGTTCAATTTTGGCATGAAGCTACGCGGTATTTCCAATCACAAATGCGACCATTGAACCCAGTCCCTCTTGTACATTGACGATGATGAGCTAAGAAATGAGCGCAAATGTAGAAAAAGCTACAATCAGTTGGATCGACATAAAATCCAAAAGACGTCGGACATTGGAAGACTGAAAGAGAATTAAGAAATTAGTGAGAAAAATTAATGAGGTTTTATGACAATAGCACCAAGGTAAAATTTAAAATGGACTTATCAAATAATATTACATTAGCAATGAAAAATTCGCCCACCCAAAAATACTGACGAAGTATCGAAATGATGTCATATTATATGGTAACTGTCTCTTATACACATCTCTCAATTTAAACAATTTTTTTTACTCTAATGACCCCTATGTGACCTTTGACCCCAAGCAGTGAACACCCCATATATGAGAGGTGTCACCGGTTATACTGACCAGGTTTGTTTGAAATCGGGACAATCATTTGGCACTAGTAGCGTTTTGTAATGTAGGCAGAAAAAAGATAAAAATTACCCCTTATTGACATTAAATCCACCGTAGTATATTACCTCCGGAAGTGGGAATATCTGGTGGACCCTGGGTCACAACTGGATCTGGTCGTGCCTGGGTCACAACTGGATATGGTCGAGCAGGTGTCCCCATTGGATCTGGTGGAGCTTGTGTCACTACTGGATCTGGTCGAACTGGTGTTACTACTGGATCTGGTCGAACAGGTGGCACAACTGGATCGGGTCGAACCGGGGGAACCACTGGAACAGGAAGAGGGGGTACAACTGGACCTAGACGCAAGAATATCAAAGTTAAAATAACATGCAGAAAAATGACTTGTGTATAACTTGCTCAATACAGATGTCATCACTGAAATTCAGAAACATGTGAATATAATGCACCTGTAAATGGAGCAAAGCAAATATGAACTGGGATGTGGGAATCATACCAGGGACCTTCAGAATACAGGGGCGGATCCAGAATTTTTCAAAAGTTTTTTCGAAAGAAGGGAGAGGGGTGCATAACAATTTCAGAATAAATAAGTGAGTAGTGCTAATTTTAATACATAACATTGGTATTAGAATTTTAAAATTTAGTGGCAAATGGGGGCCCCCTACCCACTATTTAATCCACGCCTGGAATAAACAGAAGGTTAAAAATGCATAGTGTTGTCCAGTAAGTATGGTAATTCTCTGGGGATTCAGATAATATGAGGTGATATACTGTACTCCAAGTGTGGTTTTTACTTTGCTCCAAAAATTTCTCTGGGGAATGCATTCCCCTTCCTCATCAACCCCCTCCCTATGTTTTTTTAGGGCCTATGATAAATCAGGCTACAGTCTACCTTGTTCACTAAGCTCTTGCTTAATGGCGTTGATAAGCGGAAATCTTCCTTGTCCACATCCTCTCCCAGAGAAATCATCAAGATCAAGTGACCAAACCATCACCCCACCTAAGTTTTCAGATTTTACCCACTGGAGCTGAAAGTAGAAACAATTATTAATTTATTTACTTTTAATTTTACTGAGGTACACTCAGCATTAAGTAATTGGTCCCACAAGAGCCCATTCATGCATTAATTTTTTTATTTGGAGACACTACACATTTGAATCGGTGGCACACACAGTCAGTGATGCGGTCTTGCAGAGTACACAAGAAAATCCTGATATTTGCAAAAACCGAAATCCAGGACTCTCAAATTAAGATTCAATAAATTACAAACATGAAAGAATATAAACTGAAAGGTCCACTGATTAATCTCAGATAAGATAGTATAATACATACTCCAAGTATCGAAATGCATGCCATCGTGTCACAGTATCAATAAATAAATGATTTTTGTATCCATCAATCTCTTGTAATTTTTTTCTGTTTTACTGCATGAAAAAAAATTGTAACCACACACATATTATATGCCAATCTCGCATTCAACATCTAGTAACTTTTTTTTTTAAATGCACATGTTTTCACTTACAATAGTCCTAAAGCTGTCTGTATTGTGATATCCGACCCACTGTGTTCCTTTGTAAGCGTAAGGCGCCATGATGGATGGGCTGTACACAGACGTACCACCACTTGATATCATCTGACAGACCTACAAAAGAAATTGGGCAACATTCAGTGATGGATACAGGAATCCAATATAGAGAGGGGACAAGGTGGACATTAGAAAGATAGAGGCCCCAGATCACCTCAACCTCACCATGGTCAGGGCTTATGAATTTTATGTCTATAGCACACAGGAAATGGCACTTTCTCAGACTTGATATTTTAATGTAATTTTAATTTTTTTTTAATTTGGTGTGGGAGAGGCTGGCTGGGCATACTCATATTCAATCTGCCCCAACAAAAGATAATTAACAAAACCCACATAGTCCCACATTCAATTCAGAAGTTGCTGATATGATAATACACACAGAGGTTCCAACCCTCTCGATTCGATCAGGAGTCTCACGAATTTACATGCTATCTTTAATTCTCCAGAATTTCAATAACTAGGCCTAGATTTGTTGTACTTACAGTATAACCAGCTCATTTAACATACGGCCCGTAAAAAACATGGGATTCGTACGGTAAAATAGATGAAATTACAAGGCCATATGAAAAACCCAATAGGTATCTTATAAAATTACGTATACAGACCTCGAAAGACATTAATGCTATCAGAATATTTCAATGCTGAGGGTGCTATTCACTAAATGGTGGGAATGGGGGATGCCCTTCACCTGCACATTCTCCCAATTTTTTAGGTCTAGGGGTTGGAACCTCTGTACACAAGACGAGCCTTGTTTAAAAATGGGACAAGAGGTATCTAAAACCCTGTCCAGACTATCAAATTTTATTTGACAAAAACATGTGACATGCCTAAATATGGACATGATGACATCACATCATGACCATATATAGGCACATCATGACTATATATAGGCACATCATGACCATATATAGGCACATCATCACTATGTATAGGCGTGCAACAGTTTTCACAAATTATAGTTTTCAATGATTGAAAGATGTTGCACAATGTAAATCCTTAAATTTGCTGCTAGAAATTCAAAGGTAATAATGGCATTACAGGTCTCCCTCCAATTAAAGACCACTTTTGAGGCTGGTGTTTCCATGGTCTTTAGCAGCTTTGGTCTCTAATTAGAATAATAAAGATAAAAGACATTTGTTAATTTGGGATCACAGAAAAGTGGTCTTCAACTGGAGGGTCCTTTAATTAGAGGGAGACTTGTACTTATCATTTATTATAATTGACAAGGACATTTATTTCTCATTTGGTTATTCAGTTAAATGCTAATTAATTAGTAAATTATACAAATTAGGCAATTAAATTTATAAAAATTTTACTTTTATGGAGTGTACTTTTACATATTTGTTCATTTTTGGTAGTGGAATATGGAAAATCCAAGTTCTCACCTCATAATAAGAAAGAAAACCAGCCTCTCTTGTGTGTCTTCCTGCTAGGCCACCACCTTTCACAGGGGCTCCTAAACGCGTGTCCCCACCAGACAGGGTAAATGATCTTCCGTATGTTGCCATTCCTATCACAAGCTTGTCTCTTGGTGTGCCCCCATCAAGCCATTTTTTTGCAGCCCATTTCTATTCAAAAAATTGTAGAGAATGGTTAAATTATATGTCGCTTCAACTTAATCTAAAGCACTTTTCAATACAAAAAAATTCTATTATATAAGTTTTTTTCCTTAATTTTTAACTTAATATCAGGTTACATAATACAATATTTAGTTAATAACCATAAGATACCACATCTGCTATATAATCATATTTAGGTTGATTACGGTATATTGGTGACATAATACAATGTTTGATTAATAACTGTTTTTTGGGTTGCATAATCCCACATTTGGAAGAGAGAAAAAAGTTATTTCATACTATTGTAAGTTTTCCATTTGCAGTGCCTGTGTCGTGGGAATAGAGGGCGCTGTGATGTCCAGTGCTTCTGTCCCAGCTTCCATGAAAATCATACGACAACAATCCAACCCAATCCAATTCTCTGCAATGTGTAATGTACACAAAAAATGTAGAAATTATAATCATTCACAGGATTTACAAAATTTAACAACAAAATTTTAGCAAGTCAATCTAGAGGTAACTGAATTCAACTTTTTATTCAGTCTCATCACACTTAATCTAATATCAGATTTTGTTTCAACAGAGCCACAAAGTATATTAATATTGAAATGAGGTTGAACATAATATTACTTTTTTATTTATGACATTTAATATTTAATGTGATAATGACTTTTATAATGAAAGAAAATACTGTACATGTAAATGATTTGAACATGTGATAAGATTTTTTAATTTTTGAATAAAGGTGTGCTACCCACACAAAAGAGAAAAAAAAAATTCCAAATGCATCAAGATACAGGTCAAGATGACACACTGTAATAGTTTTCTTTAGATTATAATTCTTTTGTTTCACCTCATCTCTGTTCATTAACAATTCAAATAACAAAAAATTTAAAGCACCTGCAGATCATACTCATATTTAAATACATTTTTAATTCATAAGGATACCCTAGTGCTAAGTAATGTAGATATGAACAAAAAATCCTATTATGGGTTCTCTTAATATTTCAAAAGAATTAAATAAAGATGGCTCAGGGAAAATACAAATGGAGGGTTTAGACAAGCTCAAACCCACCATGTTTGGGGCTGAGGTACGGAATTTTTATGGCTATGGCACCTCTTTTCTAAATTTTATTCAACTTAATTCAATTCAATATTTATTTGCACCAAAAGCCATCAATGGGCTATTATGCACTATACAAGGTACAGTAACATTTAAGACTAATTTTAAACATTAAAACGAGAGCTATAAAATAGCAAAAGAACCATTTAAATCCGACATTTTGTTATGAAGTTACAAGCGTTTAAACATACAGCTGTTTAAAGAATAATATTTGAGAAATCAGCCTTCAAAGTTTATGATTTTGGGCATTTCGCTGGCAGAAACCATCACTAAATCCTTAAAAATTTTTGTTTTAACATAAAAAATAGGAAAAATAACAGCATGGCATGATGTATACATATATAAAGGTTAGTTTAGTGTAATAAAATATATTTCAAAAATGTTGACATTCCAGCACTGTGTTTTGATCATTATCTCTGAAACACGATTTGCGATGAGTGACTGGTTTGGATTGTCTTTGCTACATTTACATTCATTTATGTACAGTTGTAATAGCCAAAAAAAAATTAATGATAATAAAAAAATTAAACAAAGATTTAAAAAATGTAGGGGAGGCCTTATATTTAGTCTGCCTAAACACTATCGTAGAAGTGGTTGGCGCATCGGTTGTGGTTTGGACTCCCAACCTCGAGGTCGGGGGTTCAAAACTCTCGCTGTGCAAGTCGCTTGTGTCCTTGGGCAAGGCACTTTATCTACGGCTCTGGCTAGTTTGGCAATTTCATATCCTTTGTTAATCTTTGCTTCACCGGCAGACACTGCTGCTGCTAGCAGTAGTCGATCTTTCCCGGCTGGAACAGGTTCTGCATTATATGCTGCCCTCAATTCCTGCACGATTTGGGAGAATATAACTTAATCAGTCAGATAGCAGATACATACAAAACAACAATAACATAGATCTTTGCCAAGCACATAGAACACAAAAATTGACTGGTTTTGTTCAGGGTAGGCTTATTTGCAGGGGAATCCCCCTTTTTTTTTCAAAAAAAGATTTCTCAAAACCGACGGCATGTCCTCTAATTTGTAGGGATGGTCAATCAAATGGCATTTTTTCAACACTGCATGTTTAATTCAAAGCCGATCCTTGACTTTTTCTGAAAGTAATTGTAAAAGTGAGCTCAGTTACTCCTTCAAATCACAGCCTGGGCATTTGCAAGAGAAACACTGGCACATGAAATCAGGTGTAAAGTAGGGGTGAGATTTATAATAATAATATTAACAATAGCAAACAACAATAAAAATAAATTTTAATAATAATTGTAAAAAAAAACCTTATTATAGTATTAACAATGATAATCATTATCATCATAATCTGTATATTATTGACAATAGCAAGAATACTAATAATATACAATAACAATTGTACTAATAATAATATTAATGATAATTTAAAGATTAATATTTAGACATAGATAATAATATATGGATTCAAGTTGTCTAAATTCAACTAATTAATGAAACTGAAATTATATAATAAAATGCATGCACAAATCTAAAATACCTGGACTAGGGTGGTAAAACGGTATTTGTCTTGAGATGGGCTACCACGGTCAGCAGGGTATTCCCAATCTATGTCCAAACCGTCAAACCCATGCTTTCTCAGAAATGAAATACTTGTGGTTATGAATTGGCGACGCGATGATGATGTTGCCACCATTTTGGTGAATCCAAGGCTACCAAAAGTCCACCCGCCCACAGCCAACAAAACCTTCAGTGATGGGTTCTTCAACTTGAGGTTGTTCACCTAAACCACACAGAAAATTTATTATATTATTCACATTAGAAGATGTTGGCATTGGATTCATTCTGACCAAAGCAAAGTGTAATTTTAGCATGGCAAAACAACAGATAGTGGGATTTTGAGCATCCAGTCTAAACATGGATACATTCTGGATCCCAAAAACATGAGATGGACAAGAAGAATGTAGACAGATGTGTTTCTGTTAATAAAAAATAATTTGAAAGTGGAATATCATAATTATTAAAGTTTTCAAAGGATCTTCACCAGGCAATGACTGGTTTGTTAGACGTTGACATTTTTGCTTACAAGAATTATTCCACTTTCATATATAATAAAAAAAATATAAACAAAAAAAAACAATTTATAAAAATACGAAAAAATGGCACAACAAAATGATTATGCACAATCTCTGCATATTCACATTCCGCCACCATCCTAGTGCCATGCCGGACTACTCCTACCTAGGTGGTTGAGCGAAGAATGGGATACACGTTTGCCCTGCCACAGAAGAACAGGTGGTTAAAGATAGTGGCCAAGACAGGGGCCCCAAGATGCTAGAATAATTGCAAAAATATCTTGATAATAATAATTTTTAAAAAAATTAATAATTCAACTTGTTACCTTATCATACATGCCGACACTCCAAGCAGTTGACTCATCGTTCCATTCGTAAGCCTGTAAAACGTTTCCGTACCCAATCTTTGCAAAAGCATAAACAATGTGCGTGCACAAATAGGGATCAACGTTCTCTGGCAGGAACTTGGAGACACTTGAGGTTCTGTATTGCGACCAATTTGTATAATAACAAATGCGACGGTACTCTTTTGCTTCTACATCTTTATAGGAAAGTATTTGACAACATAAAATTTAATAAAGGCTGATCCTTGCTATTTATCACAACATTGAATAATTATAGTAACAGATGGTGAGTTTAGTCCAGTATAAAGAATTGGAACTTTTGGTAGAAGTGAGATTGAGCCCAAAATCTACAAATGCCATATTTGCATGTGTCCTTTGGTAAGGAACTTCACTCTAATTACTTGGCCTTTGATTGAGATGCTAACCTGTTGGCCCTTCTTTTGTATGCACAAGATACAACACATCACATTGTCCACAAAAGTAGAGATATATTGCTTTTTTGTGTATGTGCACAAAATACAATGCAGTACACAATTAAAATAAGTAGAGAACTATGTGTTTGTGTAATGACCAGGGTAGCCAGTGCTGGCCCTTATGAGCCTCTTAATTTCCTGGTGAATACAAATTATTTGGCAATTTTATAGTTTTAAATCTAATATAGCAATACGTTATTTAATTACACTATTTGGGAAAAAAATACCATAGATATTTACTCACCGTAGAAACTTGTCAACAATGCCAACACAAAGATGATCTGCCAACTGTATTCCTAGTAAAAGTAGAAAAATGGTTATATGAAAGCACAAAGAAAGCAAAATATGCAAACTATAAGAATGCTTTTTAAGAGTAAAGGTATTGTGCCTGTGGTTAAATAAAAAGAAATCAAATTTTATTTTTTAATTCAATGGAACATTGAATTGAAATTTATCAGCTTTCAATGACAGATACATCAAAATAATACAATTTTCACTGATCTGCAAACATAGTAAAAATCCTTAAATAAATTGATTACCAGCTGATTTAAGAGTAAATAAAAAGAATATATAAGAATATTGGTACAGTAATGTTTGTGCATCTGTGTATTGAATAAACAATTTTCTTGTTCTAATTATCAATAGAAAAATGCTAAAACTTACTATTAAGCAACTTTTTAAAATATGATCAACAAAAGAAACTGTTAAGCACTGTACTTTTATATTGTAAACTTGTAATAAAGATTGCTTTTCACTATATGACATTAAGCTAAGTAAAATAAACCAAACTTTTTAATTGTAGCAACTTACACTTTATTATTAAATATACTGAAATCAAATTAATTTACACTTACAAAATTTATAAAAGTAATAAAAGGTTATCTGAAAATGTTATAACATGCAACATAGTACATTACAAACATCACTTTCAGATGAAAGTGGACAGATATTTTAGAATCCAAATTTACATATAAAATAAATCTTGTATTTATTAAGTGTATTGCTATTTTTGCTATTTTGTATTAAATTAAATAATAATTTAAATATAAAAACAATTAAAATTGTGTCTTACCATTTTTAAGGTGTGCACAAGAATCAACTAAGTTGTAACCGTTGCTACAGGCAGCCTGGAAATACACTAGACTCAGGAGTAGATCTTTGCTTTTATACCATCCTATTCCCTTAGTAAACTATTGGTGAATTGTTGTGGTATTTAAGCCAATCGAATGATTAAACTCGGAAGAGATCACAAGGAAAGACAGGATCAAACAAATTAGAAAGGAATATTTATAAGATAACTTCTTAATCCATAATTGAACTGTGGATCACTGTCATTCGATTATAAATGACAAAATAGATGTTACATGTAACAAGTTGGTACAATTATTCACAATAGGGTTGCGTCTTATTTTTGGAGATTATTCTTCTCAAAGATTTCAAATAATAAGGTGTGATTTAAGTTGTGGGTAATGACACAAAATATTAGTTTAGTACAGAATCCTAGAGACACTTGAGATGAGGTTAAATAATTACAGTTAACAAAGAAGCACAACAGTATCTTTGTTGTGTGGTGGTTCTGAAGCAGACCGGATGATACCTGGTTAGTTTTTACAAACTAACAATGAACAAATTATTTTACCAATTCACTATACTGAACATCATTGATATATTTGATTACACTATAATTCTAGTAAATCTGGTCAGTAAAAAAATACTGTTCTATAATAATGATGATGGGATAATGATGACGATGATAATAATAATAATGATAAACTTATATAGTCGCAGAATGCCGGAGCTTCAATGCACTTTACGTTAAATATAAAGAAAAATAAGAATTTCCCCTCACTGCAATCTTAACTCATAACTCATAACATGTTCACAAACATTCTTTTTGAATTGAAGATAAGCATTAAAAATAGGAAAAGGCAAATTTGTACACATATTCTAGGGGGTCACTAACCACCACCATTCTGGCGTAATCCTGGACCTTTGCCTAGCTGGTTCGAACAAAGAAACAGGACACATTGTCCTGCCACAGACGAGCAGGTACTCAGAAACGGTGATCGAGACAGTGGCCACCTAAAGATAAGTGCAAGACTGACCAAGGGAAAATATAAACATATTGATTAAAGAGTATCATACTCTACAGTATTACAACTCAAAACGTAAGTCTTAATGTGTTGTTTAAAAAATAAATCAATATGTCTAATGAACTCAGAAATACTATTCCAGAGATGAGGTGCTGATACAGAAAAGCTCTGTCATCGTATGATCTAGTGGACCTGCTGGAGGTATGAAGGAGAGCTTCTGATGAAGACCTCAGACATCAAACTGGTTTATGTGGTGTGATTAGGTCTGATATGTAAATGAGTGCTGTAGTCCTCAAAGCTTTAAATGCAAGGAGTAATATTTTGAAATGAATCCTTTGTATGCAGGGCCCAGCTTTACAGAAAAGTTAAAAAATACAAAATTAAATTTGAAGAAAACAGTTATGAAAATTATATAAGAAGCTTAGTAAATAATACTTGGTAAAAATTTTTGGGGCCCCAGATATTTGTCAAGTGCAGGTTCAATGGTCAAGCTTCTTAGCTTCTCCAAACTTGATGGGGATGCTTCAATACTCAATTCCGCTTTTAAACTCAACAATCCCAGCTTCCAAACTCGGGGCCTCAAAACATACATTGTCCAAATCCAAATGGACTGTTTCCATTGCATCTAAACTTGACTTTCTCCAAAAAAAATTCTTGGCCCAGCTTCCAAACATAATTTCAACCGGTCCAAACTGAATGAACATCAGCCATATAATCATGCAGATACCTTTACTGGTTGTATTTTCCACAATTCCTAGAAAAACAAACGTTTGATAAAATAACGAATCGTTAGAATTCCTGCAGAAAATGAAGGTAAAGTGGAGGAAGGAAATGAGCTATAGAAAAAATCCTCATTAAAATAAACTTAATATTTATTACAAAAATCTATTATATTATTAACTCATGTAATTTATTAATTACATTTATTTTTAATCTTTAAAATAATAACCCTCATTATAAATTTATCAATAATTTTATTAATTAATATCTCATTTGTTTAGATTAATGTACAATACATAATTTTAAAAGTGATAACAATATTTGAGTCTCCAAAAATATATAATTTCAATAAAAATATTCTCTATAATCATTCTCTTCAAAATAATTATTTAATAATATTATAAAGTGTTTCTTTGAAGGTTGCCTCCAAAGGCATAAAAACACTAGGACAGTCAGCTTTATATTGATAACATATTAGCAAATGTTTTCTGAAATTAAGTACAGAACATGTAGATAGAATATAAAGAAATTTAAGGCATTTACCAGCTCCATTAAGTACCATAAAAAACCACTCCACAAAATTACAAAACTTTGTATTGAAGAGGAATTTGAACATCACCATCATCAATAAAAATGGAACAGGGGTTTAAAATACATTCTTTTTATTGTTTGTCTTTTACGAAATCAATTTTAATAAATTACAATTTCATTAATTTCAACCCAAGGTACAATGATTCTGTGGTTTTGAAACACAAAGTTTCCTAGAACTACAATGTTTTTGAAAAATATAGAATAATAATTCTGTTAAACAAACCCTGCTTACTAATTTTCCTTGTTTGTTGAAACTCCTGCTGAGGTTACACATTTATTATTAATCAGTCTTAGTACCTTAAGTAAGCTTATCTTCAATTTGCGCAATGTGCCGGCTTTAGGATACAGGTGCTTTTCTTTTATTTGCCATTTTACTATATCTTTGTCTTGTTTGACTATTATGAATTAAATATAAGATTTTGTTATAGGACACTTACCAATTGTTTTGTTCTTTGGTATGAGAACCGCTGTTTAAATTCTATAGGAATTTGCTCAATTTTAAAAGTGTTCTCTTTGGCAATCTTTGATGCCAATTCATTCATACATGCTCGGAAAAAATCATATTCCTTGCAAGTAACATCCAAGTCTTCCAACGTGAAATTCAACCTTGGAAGGAAAATCAAGGAATTTAAAGTGTTAATGGTTGATCATTTCATTGCAAATTCAAGTCCAGTACAAACTACTTCACTTCAAATCTTAATTCAGCTATATTGCCGCTTCTCAATTGAAAAGGGCATTTACTTGAGTGGTATTGGATTGTACAATTGGTTGGATTATCTTTGACCATCTTTTTACCGGCACTTGACCAAGAATATGCAAAAGTGTGTATTTTAGTACCGCCAGACATGACCGACTTTTGTATCTTAAAACGTTGTTCGAGTTGACATGTATGACCTCCAAAGGTCATGCAAGACCCAGGGAAGCTGATGCTTCAATAAAGCAAGAGCTGTCCACAGTATCAAATTTCATGTGACAAATTATGTACGGTGCCCATATATGGGCATGATGATGTCATATTACACCCAAATATGGGCATATTACACCAAATATGGGCATATCAGTTATTTGTCATAAAAAACTTGATAGTTTGGTCAAAGCTTTACTTAATATTATGTCTTTAATAGTGAAACTTGCTATCAGTGAGGCCACCTCTTTGCTCCCCTAAGGTCCCAACAGAGTTGGAAGAATCTCATTCAATCATTCATAATAAATATCACAACAAATTTAAATCAGGATTTAAGGCTCCACCCTTGTCAACTTCAAAACTAACTTTGACAGAGGATTAAATAAGCACATTTCCTGAAGACAATTTCTAAAGTTTTGCATATCCTTGACATCCCCTGCTCAACCTCAAATGTTTTGAATTTGTCACTTGTTGGAAGATTGAAAACAATAATCACCTTTTCTCAGTAGCTATGTAGACTGCCTTTAAACACTCACTGCCACACATGACTTCAAACAATTTATTGAAAAAAGCTTCTGTCAAGGTGTTGTCATAAATTACTATAAATAGTAGAAAAATATTTCAAGAAATTATATAGGCATAACAAACCCAGCAAAGGGTGGTGGGGTGGGTGGCAGGGGGGAGGATATAGATAACAGCCACAACCTTCATATACGGTTATATTTTACAAGAAAGGAAATAATTGTATGTCATGAATTAGAATAGCTTAAGATTAAGATTGAAAATCATTGCCTTCTACTACTGTAGGAGCTAAAACTAAGACTTTGAACAGCTGGCAGCAATTATTGCAAAACGATGTTATTTTGTTATTTTTAATAATACTATTAATGATTGTTCGAGAAATGAGATGTGCATTTTTTTAAGAGAAGAGAAGAAAAGCGAAAGAAAGAAATCATTTCTGCATGCAAATTCTGTAACAACCATCATAACAACTAGGATGTCCTCTTTCAAAAACAATTACATTTTATGTTTCTTTTGACAACATTGATGCTTCTATTTGGTACGCGTAAAATTGCTGAGAGCGCTATTTGTTATTAAAAGACCTTTGCTGCTAACCTCTGCCACTAAAATTGTGAAGTACGATGATTGACTGGTATTACACTCAAGTAGATATTGGAACTAGGATCAAATATAATCCACGTTGAAAGCAGTAATCCCCTTGCAACTTGGACAGTGACCAACTTCATGACAACTCACCTTTCGTTCACCTTTTAACAATTACAAACAATTGCTTAAATTCATCACCACAATGACTGCACATGACACAAGACTTATTGATTAAAGGCAAAAGCAACAATAATTCACAAGATTGTATTTCTCAACTAATCTGCCTAAATCATAGATTAAAGAGATAATCTCTTCTGTAAGTGTAGTACAAGTAGACCATTACTACCAGACCAACCACAACAAACAATAAAGTGTACCAAGTTTGAAAATGTTCAAAAGAATAAGATGACTTTACAACTTCAGTATTTGACCTTACAAACTAGACACTTAAAAACTTTCCCTTTTGGACAAATCATTAATCTTCAATCTTGTATTAGGATCAGAAGTATTATTAAAACTCTTTCATTGTCTGAATTTTTAAATGTTTCCGGTTTGTGATCTGATGCTTTCATTCTTAAGTCCACAAATCCCAAATACATATCTCTATGATTGCAAAAATAAATTAAAGATATATAAATTTAAGCATGCTAAGAATATGTTATTTACTTCCAATTTATACAATTATATTATTAAAGCATGGCAGTCTAAACTTTAGACAACTATATAACCTATATTATTATATTATTATAAGATTTTAAGATTCATAGAGCGCACATGTTCAGGAGACTGCTCAAGGTGCTTTTTTCCCTGGTTATTGGATTTGGAATCTATCATACACAACACCTCCTCCACTCCCTGGGGAATATTCCTAGTTATGCGTGTAATTAGCACTACTAATTTCATTCCGAATCATTCAAATCCTACCAGGTACACATTTAAAATCCTGGGTGAAGGAAGGCAAATGCAGATAAAGTGTCTTGGCCAAGGAACCAAGCAGTGTGACGAGCATCAGTCTCGAACCCAGCGACCTTCCAATCAAAAGTCCAATGCCTAAAGCCGGTTACTCACTGTGTGCAGCGGCGACGCGACGAAGAACGCATGTGAAGACGCAGACCCAATGGATCGTTCAGATTGACAATCAGCAGACAGCGTTGCTTCGTCTATCGCTTGCCGGAAGCAAATGTGGATTCGTCGTGTGAGTGTCCAGCTTTACATGCTGCGCCACATGTTAACAACTATAGATGTCTCAGGTGTCAACAGTACTATTTTCAACATTAATTTCTCAAGTAAAATCACATCTATAGTCACAAATCCACAAAACCAGCCATAAATTCAATGTAAGAAAATGGATTGGTCATGCTAGAACTATACAAAAATGTTCTTACTGTATCTATCAAAGCATTTTTTAGCTGAATAAGTTTATTTTATAAAAAACTTACCTGTATTTAATTGGTTCTACATTTCTTAGAATGGCTAACGTCATATTTATTATTACACAATGATGGTTCAAAAAATTTGCCCACAAAGGTTCATGAACCAAAGGGCCACCTAGAGCCTCGATCAGGGTCCTAGAATATTATGATTATTTTATGGTTTAGAATGGCCTGAATATTATCGTTCATGGGGAGACATTTTATATTTATAACGGCCAAAATTGCGATTTTAGACCAGAATTTTATGGACCAGAAATACAATATTGAACTTTATTTGGATCAGTAAATTAATATTTTTAGTCCAACAAAACTATTGTGGCGTCGGATTGGGTGGGGGGGGGGAGAATCTCTACGCTTGTCCGATGGGGAGAAATTGTCCCGACTCCACTGGCGTTGGAACTATTACAGTAATTATTAGTGTTAGACCTCTTGCATAGCACAGTGCATCTTAACTGCCTATTAATTATGCATGTTGATTTTCACTGCTAGCCAATCGTCTTCAGCTAGTAATCCAGGGATGCAAATAATAAGCCACAGAATATTTCGCAACAATAAAAATTATTGCTATACTTTAACCACTTGGTGGCATGTATCAGCTAATTTAACACTGGAATGAATACACCAGTTACACTTATACTCATTATATAAAAATTGCATTCAGTTTAAAGGGCTTTTCTACAACCACAACATCCCCCTGCAAACCCACAATTTACCCTACGGTCAAAGGAAGACAATACGTACCATCAGCAGCAATAATGAAATCCAGCCTGGACAGAATGCTAAGTTCATGTTTCTTCCAGTAGAATCTATTGCTGGTTCCAGCAATTTCCAAATCACCAGTCTTCTCACTACCTTTACGAGATACATGATATTAACAAATTACATTTTATATGAATGGTTTAGATACAATACATAACATACTGTAAAATGTACAATTTATATACATTTACACAAGCCTATAATGTTTTGTCTGAAGTTTTTTGTTAGTAGTAAGCTATTGCTCACCCTAAAGAAATTTTCCAAAAGTACAGATTAAACTGATGATGGATGAGAAATCTTTGCTGTCACTTTATGAAATGAAATACACTAAAAGCTGTATATATAAACTAA
>NW_022741082.1:131563-133831 GCF_011630105.1 Anneissia japonica
TTGATACATAATGATAAGCATACCTTGGTGTTGCTGTTTAAACCAATCTAGTTCACGTACGATAGGTTTACATTTCTTCTCATTGACACAATTTCTTTCAACATTGTTTTGACAAGTTTCTAGGATTTGCCTTCCAACATCTTAAAGAAAATGTATCAATAATTATCTATATAAAAATGATAATAATAATAAATTGATTATAATTAATAAGAATAGTAATAACGTACATGAAAGAAACAACATTAGTGAGAAGGTAGCAAATCATGCCATGCTAATGTAATCCGCAGGTGGGCAAAGTGCGGTGCAACAGTGCGTTTTTTAGGCTGTGAAAATGAATTGCAAACCCTATGGGTGCAGCTCTCCAACCATCTTTGGCTTTAATCTGTAAAACATTAATAGCAAAAATTGAGCATAAAGTGGCCATAAAACAGTGGATGAAGGTTTTTGGAAGTGCACTGAAACACCAAACGAGTGGGTGTGGCCCTCGGAGTTGAATAAAAAATTCACTTTGGCACTCCGAGCCATTTTAATGCCATCCCTGCTATAATGGTACTGACAGCAATTTTATGATACAACATTTATTAGACACAGACAATATTGATTGCATATTAAGAAATTCCTTACTTGTATAACTGTATATAATACATAAAGACTATGAACATTTTGTTAATGATGATGATGACAAATAAAATAATAACAGAACTTTCCAAATTTAGAAAAAAAATGGTTACATTTGTGATGTGTAGTATTAATCAAGATGCTTGGCAATAAGGTGTGAGTGGGAGGAGATAAGAGGGCATTTTCCCACCGTATGGCAAGGGCCCCCACCCCCAGTGCCATTATTGGTATCTATCCATCTATTTCCAAAATCTTACATTACAAACGAATTCAAGTATACATTCACATAATACAAGAACAATGCAAATATATCATGAACTTGCAAAGAAGTGTATTCAACACAGCTTATCGCTCATTAATCATACTGAAAATATTATAACTGAAAAAGTTCATACTCATTCTTAAAAAGGTTTTTCCACATATATAAAAAAAAAAATTAATTTCAATTTATACTGAAACTTGTTCCATTTAAAACTTATTTTTTTCTTATTTATTTCAACATCATCCAAAAGTGACCAGTGTCGCCCATAACAGGATTGATACATGAAAATTGATACATAAAAATTTTATATACGTAATATAACATTAAATTCAAATATAGGTCTAAAAATAATTAAAAATATTAGAAATTCACTTGGTAATAGGAGTAAAAATAGTAGTAATTTTTTGACGGAAGCAGTTAAGACTATCAAAACATATATCTAAGGAAGGATTGAAACAGATAGAACTATATAACTTAGGAAGACGACAAATAAAACCATTTTTTGTAAGGTTAACTCTACCCGGTGGAACCCAAAATAATCCAGGGGATCTTAATCTATGCAAAGGAACTAGTATTTGAAAAAAAGAAGTGAAATCACAGTCAAAACTGGCATTTATGCATTTGTAAAGAAAAATAACATCAAAAATATTCCTTCTCTCTTCAAGTAAAGCCAACTTAGGACTTTTACGAAAATAGAACCTACAGAATTTATTTTGAATACGTTGCAACCTAACAGACTGTGCAGTTGAAATTGAATTAAAAATAATAGAACAAAACTCAAGATTACATCTAACTAAAGATTTATACAAAGTAATTAAAGCATTACCATCATCGATATGTCTGCAATGTCTCCATATGAATCCAAGGAGTCTGTTACTCTTAGCTACAACATAATCTACATGTTTACAAAAATTTAAAGAAGAATCAACAAATATTCCTAAATCTTTTTCAACGGCAACTTTTTCAAGAACAATATTATTAATTTTAAAATCAAATTGGATAGGATTTTTCTTTAAAGTAACAGACATAGTTCTACATTTAGAGACATTAACAGACATACCCCAGCTGCAACACCAGCGAACTAGACCATCCAGATCTGGCTGAAGGAGAACCTATCATTAACAGCAGAAATGACCCTAAAAAGTTTAATATCATCAGCAAATAATAAAAAATTAGAATAATTTGGAACAAAAGAAAAATCATTGATAAACAAAGTGAAAAAAGTGGTCCCAAAATAGACCCCTGGGGGACCCCTGACAATACAGTTAGCCATTCAGATGAACAACCATCAATTGTAACTTTCTGTTGTCTAGCATATAAATAATCAGAGAAAAAAGCTAAAATATTATCAGAAAAACCAAACTTACTAAGTTTGTAAAACTGTTAAG
>NW_022741082.1:134472-163092 GCF_011630105.1 Anneissia japonica
TTTTAATCTATATATATATATATATATATATATATGAAGAAAAATGTTATTTTGATTAAGTTGTTAGATTAGATTATGCTTTTTATAGTTTTTTTTTTCAAAAAGAGAAAAGCTTTACATTACTTTTTTGTACATAAAATGAAAAAGGAAAATGTGTATAATTTTTTTGTTTTCTTTTCAAATTTTCATTATTTAATTTACTGGGTGGCTCTCATGCTTGCAACCTCTGGTCTTAATCAGAGTCTCCCAAATCCTACAATTTCAATTTTCTTTTATAATTTTTTGTAACATTATGATATATTATTTTGTAGGATTGAATAAATTGATTTGTAATTGTGATTGATTTCACATGTTTTAGATTTAACAAATATCAAACAGATTCAAGGCTCATTATTTCTCATTATCTAAAAAAAAATTGGTATTCAGTACAAAATCAAAACAAAACAAAAAACAGAAAACAAAAATTAAAAACAAAAGCTACCAATAGTATGTATACAGCTCTGTCCATGCAATCAAATTTGCTTCATCTAATTTGCTTGATACAATTTGTTAACATTTATTACATTTCTGTTCTGTTACAGCATAAATCTCTGTCCAGGTTACCAAATTTTCTTTGGCAAAACTGTTATGTGCCACACATATACCATGATGTGCCTATATGTCATGATGTGATGTTATAGTGACCATATTTGGGCAAATGATTTTGTCAAATAACATTTACTAGTCTGGACAGGGCTTAAGAAATTATTTGTCAACATTTTCAAAAAAGTAGATACACACCTGTGCAGAAGACAGTATCAGCTAGTGTTGCCAGGGTAATACTGGCTAAGCCAACACCGCCCCCAAGTTCCAGGCAACAACATCCTTTGAAGGTGTTACAGTTATCAAGGATGAAATCACAAAGCAGAAGAGCAGCTTGCCAGACCTGTCAATCAATCAATTAATCAATCAATTAGTTACTCAGTCAATTACCAAAAGTAAATTATTGTGCATTAACCCTTTCAAGTCTGCCCCATTACCATTACCTGAGGCTGTACCAAAGCTTAGAAATTATATCATCTACACTAAATGTTGAGTTTCTACTGGGTGCAGGCATTTTATTTGGTCTGAATACAGGAGGCCCTCTACAGAAATACACCTACTTCACTCTAAAAAATTCTATAGAGGGCAGGCTAGCTATAAAATAATTATCATGAAATCTATACAGGGCGTACGTACGACGCCCTTCGCTATAAGGTATGGTCAAAGAGGGCATCGTCGCGATGCCATACGACTGGAAAGGGTTAATATATTCCTCACCAAAACACAACTATAGTGGTTTTTTTTTATTATTGCATAATTATTAATATTATATATATAATTTTGATGTTAATAATAGGAATACCAGCCAGCACAAGCATACAGTTAGTTCCCAAGTAGCCAAAACAATACACAACATTAGAAGAACTGTTAAAAAGAAGGCTTAATGATTTAACAATGGTTTAACAACCATGAAAGAAATGAAAAAAATAATGTGACTACCATATTTTAATCTTAACTATTGTTTATTATTTAATGTAAAAGATTATACTGTACATTCAGATTTTGAAGTGACTTATTATTAAGTTTAAAATGTAAACTTAAGTCTCACCTGAAGTCCAACATATTTGAGTTCTGTACCTAAAGAATGTTCTGTAAAATATGAAAAAATGGATATTTCAGTTATACCAACCGTGAAATAGTCAGGGAGGATCTAACAGTTAATATGCTCCTACTCAATGCTCAATCTACCATCATGATCGTGTGGTGGGTTTTGGAGGACCCCACCCAGAACCCAAGTTCTTAATCAATGTAATTAAATGGTGGTGTGGGGAATGCTTACAATATATGCACCTTCCCCTAATATCAATGTATGGATCATGGTAAGAAAGAAGACTCGGAATTTACCTATAATAATGCAGTCTTTGCATACTATTTTTTTCCTTTTCACGTCATAATCACCATCTACATCTGTATGGACGTCACTGCCAACATGGTCTCCTTGCACCTCAGCATCAGCAATTATGTACTCAAACCTTGTGACATATCCTACAGAGAAATACATTAAAATTTGAATGAGTTAAAGATATGCTAAAATTAAAAAATACATCATTTAAATTGCTTGGATATTTAAAAAGTAGTCTAAATTAATCATTTTCAATTGAAAATTATAAAATATTTTCCTCATCAATTAAGAGATTAATAATATGTTATATATTTTATATATTTGTTTACATTGGCACTTTTTTCAATTGGCTGGATCAATTTACTGATTATGTAATAAAAATAAATTAAAAATTATTAGTTTGGTAAGTGTTATACCTAAATAGGTGTGAAGAATCTAAACTACAGTAACTATGTACAACAATTGCTGTATATATTGGAGAGGTAGGCAAAGGCCTAATTTTCTGAAAAGTATATGCAGAAATTGCCCATTACTTTCCAAATTGCGCATACGGATTTCTAGGGCTTATTTTTGCACGTTTTGCAGTAATCCCATGCGTAGACCTTAATTTAACAGTCTGGTATTCAAGCAATTACAGTATCTGATTGCATTTTTGAGGTTTTCAGATATTATAACAGATAGCATATTTTTAAAGAAAGAATTTGGATATGTATCCAATCAATTCAATTAAATACAGTAATTAAAAATGTTTAATTTGCGGAAAATGATTTTTACATCAACAATAGACAATTTTGTAATAATAATACATTAGTTATTTTACAAGGTAGGTGTAGGCAGGCAAGGTTTCAATCCTAGGCCTAAGTAAATTTAAAGAACCGCTTGGCTTGGCAGTGTCGTGCACATTTAATTACCGCTCATTATGATTCAGGCACAACTAGGCTCGTGGTACGCACTGGCCCTAAATTCTGAGGAAGGTATAATAGGCCTAGATAACTATTCCTAACTAGGCTTGGCCTAGGTCCTAGTTTAGCTAGGACTCATGAGGCCCTATTTACTAATACTAACTACTACACCACCATTATTAGGACTCGGAGCTGCTAGGCCAGGCCTACTACTAGCCTAGTACTACTACTACAGTAGGTCTAGGCCTAGCTAGTTTATAGATTAGTAAATAACACCGGTATTTACCGCTGAGGGGTTTTATACAGTCCAGTTGCTGATGCTTATGATTAACATGGACATCTGATAATATTACTGCACCAGATGAAGTCATCAGTACTATAAAAAAAATAATAATTCAATAAAAAATGTGCTTGGCGATACATAACACATTCATACATGTGTTCACTCACTCTTCCACTTTAGGTCTCAAAAATGAAAACATAAACAGCGCCGCCAATTGTTGAGCGCGGCGCGCGAAATCGAAACGACGACAGTAGTGTTTTGCTGCAGTGACATCTCGGTGCTGGCGACTCGCTGCTGGCGATGACTCGCTGCTGGCGAATCGATCTGCGCATGTGTTTAAAATGGTACATCTTTCCTAACTGGTGTGAATGAGGAAGAACAGCGTAGAAAATTGTCCGCGGAATTTACAAGGAACACTGACAATTATAAAGTTGATCTGAGTGACGATGATTTGAGTGACCTTCCTGATGTTCAACTCCATCAATACAGCTCAAACAGCTCAACAGGATCTCAGAAACGAAAGTTCAATGAAAGAAATAATGTACCAAAAACAAGTAGTACAACAAGTACAGTAGAGGCTGTTGATCTTACTCAATTTAGTGATCACTCACCACCAAAGTGTGGTAGAGATAACAAGACAACTTTTACAAACTACCAAAACAGTCGCCCCTCATCAAGTTCAGCTGAAAGTGTATGGCAAGGAAACCGAGACAAATTTCAAAATATATTACCAGGAAGTGTTGACCAGACTAATAGGTTACCAAGCAACTCAACAACAACTGTCTCTTATACACATCTAGATGTGTATAAGCCTACACTTTTTGCTACTTATTAATATTAGGCCTCGGTTTGGTAGGCATGAAGTTATATAATTATTTTGAGGGCCTCATTAATTATAAGGGAGCACTTCAGACAGATTAAATTTGTTTAACTACTAGGCCTAGCTATTACTAACTAAACCTAAAATACCTGTCAGTACGATGATGATTTAATTAGACATACTGTATCTGTATATGTACATCTAACTTTTTTTTTTTGCTGCATGGGGTACTGGTACATCAACAGTAAAATGATTTATAATTAGTGAAAAACTAATTTGCGGTTGATGGGTTAGTTTCCTGGAGATATTTGCTTGCTTGGTTGTGCAAGTGTGGGAGGCCTTTCCAAGTTCTGGGAAACTTGGGACCCATGGGATCCTACCAAGTGAATGGCATACACATTTTTGCTGTTTTTTAAACTGCACAAGGAAATCTTTCCGCTGTCTCGAATTGATTGTCTTAGTCTTGTTTTGTTTTCACATGTTGAAAACAATTGTAATTTCAGTCTGTATCGCCAATTCAGTGGCACAAACTTTCATTACTGTAAACTAAACATTATATAATTATTATTCGTATGGAAGTTATTCTCTAACTCTGTCATGATAATAAGAAAAAGAGTGTAAGTTAAACTTTCAGAGTTATAGTTAAGTTTCTGGGAGCTTTCAATGACATCTCGTCATCTTCGTCAGCCGTTTATATAATTATAGTTTTGGTGTAATTTTGCCCTACCTAACTTGGAAATGTACCGAATACTCAGTACATTTGAAAACAACTGCGTAAAAAAATCGCAAGTTGTTCTTGGGTGGGACTCGAGCCCACAATCTCCAGATCACTAGCCTGGCATCATACCTCTAGACCACCGAACCGAACTTGCACCTGGTGGCCAGGGTTGAATTTGAGTCCAAGTAAGCAGCGGGTACTGCAGTGTTGATAGTTATTGTTGTTACTTAGATGCAACGGATTGTTAATAACATTTGTTCTATTATGATTAAACTAGTTGGCATTGATATACGTAGACAATTCTTTTTTTTCTTATCTTGTATTTTAGTTCCTAACTGGTGTGAATGAGGAAGAACAGCGTAGAAAATTGTCCGCGGAATTTACAAGGAACACTGACAATTATAAAGTTGATCTGAGTGACGATGATTTGAGTGACCTTCCTGATGTTCAAATCCATCAATACAGCTCAAACAGCTCAACAGGATCTCAGAAACGAAAGTTCAATGAAAGAAATAATGTACCAAAAACAAGTAGTACAACAAGTACAGTAGAGGCTGTTGATCTTACTCAATTTAGTGATCACTCACCACCAAAGTGTGGTAGAGATAACAAGACAACTTTTACAAACTACCAAAACAGTCGCCCCTCATCAAGTTCAGCTGAAAGTGTATGGCAAGGAAACCGAGACAAATTTCAAAATATATTACCAGGAAGTGTTGACCAGACTAATAGGTTACCAAGCAACTCAACAACAATAAGTCAGCTACCAACAATGGACACAATAATAAATATTGATGCAGAGAATTTAGACCATAGAGGGAGCCCTATATCACTGTCAAGCAGTGATGATGATGATGAGTATTATAACACAGTCTCACTTTTGAAGAGGATAACAGGGAGAGGAGAAAGTTTAAAGGTCATTAATAATAACAATCAAGCTAAAACTGATTATACTGATGATGAGTTAAGTATAGAATCCATCACAAACAAATATTCCATCAAACCAGGCCGTAATTTCCAATCTTCAGAACGTAGCATTTACAGAAGTGAAGATGAGTTAAAGACATCTGATTCACAGGAAACTTTGGCAAGTGTATCAAGCACAATGTCGTCGGTATCTTGTGACTCAAATGCCTCATCCACAACACGGAAGGTCAGAACACCAGAAGAAATTGCTGAACATAGAAGATTAGCTTTAGTAAGTTCTGTTCCAGTTGTTTTTTAGGGAAGGGCTTGCATTTGTACGTATGTAACATAGTTGTAATAAATGGTGTGTTGGTTAACCAATTTTTGCATAATTTGTTTCAGGACCGGAAAGCCCAAAAAGAGAAGGATAGGCTGACCAAAAAGACAGAGAAAGCAAAAGAACTTGCTAAGAGAAAGGTAAAACTAGCCAAATTGATGCCTTTTAATGTTGGCAGTGTAATTGTAGTAAAAATAAACAATTATCCTGTTGTAATTGCCAGCAAACAGTGAAAATATTATCCTAGGAATTCTGTAGATAATCAACTTTATTTAATCAACCACACACTTTTCTACTTGTTTTTTAGGCACTACAGGAACTTAAGAAATCAAGCCGTCCTGAGGAATGTATGAAGGTATAAGTCTACACAGAATTATTAGAATTATTTAACTTTTAGAAGAGATATATTAATATGCAATTACTGCAATACATAGTAAACAATTATATGCACAAGGTGTATAGTGGGATTCATACAAATATTTTAAATGCCACAGTGGCAATAGAGAATAGTAGTGGTAATAGAGAATAGGTGTGGCCCACACCTATTCTCTATTACAGTGAAAATGACTATATCTTTGTTTTGTTTCTGATATTTAATTTACCTAGGCCTATTCAAGATTTCTTTTGTATATCCTTTTAATGTTTCGATTAGTACATAACTGCAGTGATAGACCTAGTGTTGGTGGAAGCCAGTGGAGGTGGGGAGGTGCTGGCTAAATTACAGGGCATGGAATGTAAGACAGACTTAAGCGCACAACCAATACCAAACAGTATCTCCTGGAAGAGAGACACCATTGAGCATCACATTGGAGATGACTTACAGGTAAAACCTCAGATTTCAAGTAAGAGGTGTTAAAAGAAAACAAAGCAGAAACCCAAAAATATTACCATTAGACCTTTGACTACCTGTGGTGGTGCCAGGATGTCCTGCAGGAGCTACCCAGAACCCCACCTAGAGGAGTCCATGTGAAAAGCCCACAGAAAATGACAATTTTTCAAAGGCCTTTAATTGATTTTGGAGTCCCACATTCTGTTAAAAGTAGCAGAATCTTTTTCCCTCCCTGAGAAATTGTGTTTTTCCTCCCCAACAAGGACCCTAGGCCCCCCATCCATTGGTGCCACCACGGTGGTTGTATAAATTCCCAAGAGAAAAGAATACAAGGCAGCCAAAAGCAACCGACTCAACTGTACTCAACAAGATCTAAAAGTATCAGCTCCATTCAAGTATCCTTCATATACAACTAACCACATATTTTGTCTTCTCTCTTAGTTGCGGAGCAGCACGAGACAGACAGATGAAGAAGACATTCTTATAGTAATACCAACCAGTGAATTTGTCGAAATGACCAGTAATTATAGGAAGGTTTGTCAGATTGGTTAATAAAAAACAAAAATGTTATAAGAAAGTTAGAAAACGATATTCATAATTGAATCCAAAGATATTTCTCTACAACAGTACTCACATGCCATTGCAAAGGATGGCAGTCAGGAAAAGGTTGTTGACATCCAATGAATGTGCCTCATGGTTGGTCATGTATTAACCTTTCTTGACAAGTTTGAACTTCATTCATTCTGATTTTATCAGAAGCGTCACTGTAGCGACAATGTTGAAATTTTTTCCGAAAAACCAGGCTTTTACATGAAGGGTTGCTAATGATGTTAATAATGATAATAATTATAAAAAATATCTGACTGGTTATTCACATCCCTTAATACATTTTTTTTTTTTTAAATCTCACTCCATATACCTGTATACATTTATTTTAATCTTTATTTCTTAAGGAGCAATGTAATGGTTATTGTGAAGGAGATCACCTGAGGAAATTTGCTCAAAAAGCCAAGACTGCTTTTCATGGGAAAACCATAACAATGGTGACTATTGCTATGGAAAAGTACTTCAGGTTTGAAAAATTGTTCTTTTGAACATATAATAATTCTTTATTCATCATTCAAATTGGAAATTTGGGATGGGTCACTGGGGATGTTTTAAAATACTGTTCTGGTTGTTAGTATTGCTCGGGCATTCAATATTTTTATGGTCTAGAAAAACAGTATAAAATACTTATGGTTAATATTCTCAATGAGAGGTTAGCAACACATTTTGAAAATCTACTGAAACTTTGTGATAGCATAAACTTGCTGATTATAAATAAAAGCTACTCTTTGATAATGTAGGCATCAAAAGACATTACAGAACCGTAACTTCCGTGCTGCTTGCCTCGGAGAAGATGCATCCACGCAGCAGACGAAGAGGAAAAAGAACAAGAAGATTGAAGATATTACGTGTGTGACAAGGTTGGATGTAGAGGAGGTACTAATTAAAAGTCACTGATAAGAACTATGCTAGGCCTGTGATTAAATTAGTTAATAGTAGTATGGTTAGGGTTTACTCTGGTTTAATTAATCCCTTGTCGTTTTCCTGAGGACTTGAGTACTAAGTACTTGTTGCTTGTTGACCATAACTCTTGTAATGCTGTACAATGATGCCACAGGTTACCTTTATACAATAAGAATATATTTTTCAAAATTTTATTTAAATCACATTATTCCACAGTAAATTGTGTAAATATGCAATTATTATTACTTATTTAATTATTATAATTACACATGTCTGTGTTCACAGGCCTTAGTTGATCTGCAGTTGCAGGAAGGTTGTGTGCTAAAGCTGATAGAAACACCAGCAGAACTTGGGGATCTAGTTGCCATGTACACCAAAGCAGTTGCTGAGACACCATTCAAGTAAGCTAACATAAAACACAGTTTTACTATTGCCATTTTAATTAAAATTGATTAATGATTATTAGAAATAGAATTAACCTACAAGCTATCACATCTATGGACATTTTACACATTGTAATTGTGATTTCTTTTCCATTTATTAAAGATATTCTGTCTACATTGGGCTAATAAACTTAATAAAATATGATATTTGAAATAGTTTGTGAATATGCAAGTTAGTTTTTAGATTAAATTTTTTTAAAGAACAATAACTATATCAATACAAAACAGCATAAAATATATAAGTACATTAAAAAAAAATAAAGGAAGATAATAAGAATAACACCACAATAACATTTGGTCTTTCCCGGGCCACACCCTGTGAGAGACCAAAAAGCCAAAGCTAATAGTGAACTGAAACTTCTTTTACAGACGAGATCGTGATAAAGCGACCTTTTCTTTTCACGTCGATACTGAATGGGCCGGTGGTGTCAAAATTGGAAAAGACGGTAAAGGATTGCTACGATTGTGGCGACAACAGATACAGCAGTTTCGTAATGTCAGTCCCGAGATTGCGCAAGCAGTTGTTGCTGAATATCCATCACCACAACTCCTGCTTAAGGTAAGAATCAAATCTGATTTGCCTTCAGGTTACACAAGCACAAAAAAGGTGCTATGTTTGTTGCATCATGAATTAAATGTTCACTTTTATTAAAATAGGCCTACAGCCGATGCTCAAGTCCAAAGGAAGCAGAGAAATTACTAGAGGACATAATGGTAAGAATTTTAATGTTGTACTTGATCAAATAGCATTGGGCATCAGAATTATTAAGTTGGTAGAACCCATATAGCACATATTTCTACTATATTATCTCATACATGTTTTTGGTGTTAAACAGCTTAATGCTTCATTGATATTTTATCATTTTATTATCCGCAGGTAAGACGTGGCACTGGCGTACTGTCCCGAAGCAGACGTGTTGGGAAAGAGCTATCGCGTCGCATCTACATCCAAATGACTAGTAGAGATAGTGAGCAACTCCTACACTGATAGTTTTTTTAAGTGATGCTGTGCCATGAGCAGTTTGAGGAATTTATCCCTCAAAATTGTCAAAACCCAGAGAAATAGTCCATGACTTTTTGTGAAAGAAAACATTTGTAATAATAATCTAAGAGCCATTATTCTTGCTTATTATGAAATCTAAAAAAAAACATGGTGTTGGGGTCACTTCCTTTTAAGAGGGTACCTTTTCTATTTTTTGAATGATCATTTAAGAATGAATTAAACAGTATGTATCTTTTGGAATACAGTAATGCATGTGTTATTTTTTTGAGTGAATTCCAAAGTATTGATGGTGCAAACCAATCTACGGTGAAGTGGTTCTGCAGGGAAAAAAAAACCAAAAATCATCTGATCTGAGAGCGCATCCTTTAACATATATACTGTATGTGTTAAGCATGGTTTCCATACAATCGATACACAGTCGCTACAGTGTTTTCACTACAATCATTCCACTGCAGAGCAGTCCCTAACGCAATTGGGCACGCTCTTTCATTCAACTGACCAATCAGAGTCACCAAAGTAGTCGGCGATAGCCTGTAGCGATTTTATGGCAACCAGACTTTAGGTGGTTTAAAAGCGCATTCCGAGTAGCAAGATCTTGAACTTAATATGTGAATCAATGGGAGGTAGTAGTGAAGCTCTCCAAGAACATTGGCAGCAACTATTATATTAATTGTCATAACTGATTAGAGACAGCGGCGTAGCTAGGTGCGAAAGGGCCCCAGTGCAAGATTAAATGCTGGGCCCTTTGATGTGATAGGGGAATTCCCTAGTTCTCAGGAAATTCATCTTAAGAAGTGCTTTTTTAACCCCCTACTTAAAGGCCTAGGTTATATATAAATACAGTACTATTGATAATCAGATTCGTAACTATTTTAAGAGGGGCATATTCGGTCTCGGCAGCTGTTCTAAACTATTTTTTTTTAAATGGGTGGCACATAAAATTAAACAATTGCCGTGGCGGATCAGGGAATTCGAATAGAGGAGTCAGGGAGGAATTTTCACAGGTAGAGAAGGAAGATCACCTCATCCCCACCATGGTTGGGACTGAGGTAAGAAAATTCATGATTACAGCACCTCTAGATGGCCAGAAATAATATAATAAATTTCATTTTTTATAATTTTGAAAAAAATTGGGGGTCGGGTAGGCTGGGGCCCCAGCCTTGAATACACCATTGAACTCGGTATTCAATAATTACTCCTCTAAAAACTAAATATTATTGAGTGTCCCGCTCCCGTTTTTTCTTCGAAATTAAGTTGGAAAATATTCTAAATATTATTTTTAGGTCTATTTATGAATGGGCCCCTAATAGCGCTGGGCCCCAGTGCTTTACACTGGCTGCACTGCCCGTAGCTATGCCACTGATTAGAGGTGGATAGATGGTGGATTGAATTATGAGTTTGATTAAAGATGCACTGTCTGTCATGAGCTAAAAAAAATTGATATTTTAATATTGCTTAATTTGTATATTTAAGAAAGTTAAATAAAAAATGGTAATGAGAAAAAATTATGCCGTCAGTTACTGGTACCGAATATTTATTTATACCTTTCCAATATTCTTTTGCACAGCTGGTAATCAATTTAAGCATTTTTACAGTAAAATGTCTGTAAACTGGCAAAAATATTTATTATAAATGTGTCTGGATGGAATTTCTTTTAAAAGAGCTGTTCCAAAGCTTGACTGAATTTTTACGGATTTTCCTAATATTTATTGGCAGACAATGCAGTCACAATTGTGGCTTGCTCACTTTAGTTTTCTGAAAGCACTAGATGTGAATTTCACTACTAGATTCATCACTATGGATAGAGCATATAACGAAGGTTACTCTATGACCCAATGAAGATCAAAACATTGAATCATGGCTTCCCTCTCTTTATTCAGAGTAACATTCGTTCTATGTTATTTAAACATAAACAGTGCATAGAGCAAAAGATCTTCAATATTTACTGGGCATTAAGTGATAAATCCAGGCTCCTACATGTAAATTATTACAGTACAAGAAGTCATTTCAAATTGAACCAAACAACAAAAGTTATATTTTAGATTTTTTTGTACAATTATGTTTATTTAATAGTTGTACTGTACAATCATTCATACATCATATCTATCACCACTCACATAAATAAGACTTTATTTATACACTTCAGTACATTAATGTATACTAAACGTACGTCTTATTAGAGTCAATTGAATACTTGCATCAACACTTAATCCACATTGCACAATTTTAGTAACATGTCTTTAAAATTCATCTTCATCCATTCTACTGGACACTGCCACCCCCTCTCAACTTAAAAAACCTTTTCACTATTTAGCTAATAATGCCTAACTTACGAAAATCACCCGAAATGAAGGGAGACATTCTTTGCTGGGGATATCCCAACCATTAACCAATCTTCCTATTCCAGATGAGGACATCATACGATTATTACCTCAAGATGAGAACATTCAAGGCCCCACCCCTCATGTACCTATAAGCTGTTAACTGACTGTCTATATATGTATTTTATCCATAGAGTTATCTGTAATAATACTAGTGCTGACTAGACGTGTGGTCAGTGAGCATTTATGTATTCACCTCCAAAATTACTGCGAAGTAGCACCACCACTCAAACATTATTGTGCATAATTAAAAATTTCATAACACCTCATAAAAATGCTTGCATGCTATAATTGCACAATTAGTATACAGCTTTTATCTGTAGTGTCACACAATACTGTCTTAAACTCTATGGACAAATTACATATGTTGTGTATATCTGCAACTACATTATCAATTTCAATGTGACCCATACTGCTGATTTACCCATAAATGGGTGTGATTTGCCCATATATAGCCAAATCATAGATTTGACAGCGCATAAAAGGCAGCCCTGCAACATTAAGATCTCATTGCTGTGTGTAGAGTATACAATTAATCTAAAGTCAATAAAAGGCGCATACACTTTAATGTACTAATTACTGTGCTGGGAACAAAATCTCATCAACTCTAGCAGTCTATCAATGATTATAAATTCATTATTGAATACATTCAAAATAAGTTAAAGTTTACTTTTTGTACACTATTGAAAACCATCAATTTATGATTTTAAAATCCATGATAAAAAATTACTCACTTATTTTCAAAATATTTACATAAAAATAGTATAAATGAGTAAGAAGGAAATATTCCCTACCCAAATAGGTCCAAACCTAGACCCCACCCATCCATCTGTGTTGCAATCCACTTAGCATAACTACATGGGGTTTTGGTGCACATCCCCCAATGGAAATTTGCTGAACAAAAACAATATGCTAAGCATCATGAGTCATATTTTATTTTAACAGCTAACAACTACTCTCTTAGTCATCAAGGCCCTACCTAAACTTTGTTCCTACCAACCCCCCTTGAGTGAATCAGGTATAAGTTCAAAGAGCATTACAGAATTTATTCTATCCTGTAGCTGAGTAACTCAGTGTTACATGATATGGTATAAAAAAATATTTGTATTATCTATTATTAATTAGCTATAGCACAAAATGTACACGTATACCACATTACCAAGACAATGAAACAAAAATCAAAGATCTTGGTCACACTCTTTAGCTAAAATGATGTGTTTATAATATCTCCACCATAAGTGATTTGTCTATTACATTAGTTTTACCTCACCTAATATTCCATACATTTATATTAATGTATCGTAATATAACAATGCCTATAATTGAACCTAAAATATAAGTTAGCACTACTACAGATAGTATAGAAAATTAATTGCTGGAAAAAAAGGAGAAAAGGGAAGAAACACCGATACAAGTTGTGGGTATACTCTAATTAGTACACCCATAAATAAGCATACCTTATTTAACACTCAATAGGGTACATGTCCTAATAAAATAGGGTTTAGTGACATAGGATTCAACAAATACAGTACTGTGATAATATTCACATAGAAAAATGTCAGAGTTCAAAACAGTTGATGATATAATATAAATGCTAATAACTGGAAAAATATACAATCAGTGATTAATGTGAACTGTTGTGATTGCATTACTGTACCACCTAAAGCTTTGTCTACACTATCATATTGTTTTTGACAAACAAAACTGTTGCATGACCATATATAGTCAAGATGTGCCTATATATGGTCATGATGTGATGTCATCATGACCATATGTTATATGTTTTTGTCAAATAAAATAATCTGGACAGGGCTTAAACTTCTCAAAATGAAAATGGACTCGCACTTTTTTTTCCCCCGGCCATCTAAGAACAGTGAGGCAACATAAGTAGTGCTCTGGACAACTGTTGTGTACACATAAATTCTTACTTATGTGTGGTGTGAAGCCCGAGTCTAATACACATTCATGTGTATGCTGATAAACATCTTGTTTGGTCTATACTTTGACCCTGATAAGAAACAAATCACAGCAAATATTTTGAGGATCTGCATGAATACAACATCAAATATTTTCGCTGCTGATGTAAACCACTTCAAAAAAAGGTTAAATTCATCAATAAATACCAGAGACAATGAATTCAAACTGCAGCACAATGAGATGGTCTGGATTGCAAAAAGAGCAACGCTTAGACAAATTGCCCTTTGTTTCTTATTTATGTAAAAATTGAATTTGGCGACTACAGCTGATTTCCTTGCAGCATATTCAATACTGAATTGTTTATTACATCTAGATTGTCATCACTTATTCTCACCCCTTCTCATTTGATTATAATGCACCATATTTATGCCTTCCCCACCCCCAGAATTATTCCTTATAGGTCTACCAGGTAAAAATTGTTACTCTTGGGTGAAGAGACAAATAAAGTGCCTTGCCCCAGCAAACAAGCAATGTGAATTGTCTCAGATTTGGACCAGGATTCACAATACTTCTATTGGAACCCATGTGCCATACCACTGTTCCACAGAATTTCAAAAAATTCAATGAAAAATTAATGTAACATTTACATGGATAATTAAAATTGTTATCAATTAAAATTGTTTTTAAAAGCAAGGAAGAATAAAATCAAAGAAAAAAAAGTTAAATGAATCCTTGGATAATATATAGCTTATATTATCCATTATAGATAATATATATGCATTTTGGTCATGTGGCATCAAACTTTATTTTAAAAGCTGGCCAAATTCTGTGCCGTGATGATATCTGAAAAGACAATAATGATTCAATGCCAATTTTAACGTTATTTTACAATGATTTCTCCTTTCGTCGTCAAAAGCAACACATATGAGATGTAGGATTTCATTGTTATTTACATGCGAAGCAACGCAACTCATTTTTATACTTCATCGCTTGTGTCATCTTGTCCAGCTGAAAATAATTTCCCTGTGATTGTCAATAAGGTTTGCGTTGCTTTATTGTGACATGGTATGTTGGCAGTCAGATCAACTTGAGAACCTAGCAACCATCCCAAACGATCATTCAAATAATTTTTCAAGCCTGGTGGAAAAGCAAGCGCCTTCAGTACATTTTGCTCCTGTGGTATGTGTCTGCGTAAAACTGTACAGCACATAAACTGAAGACTGGACGGATAGGAGATTGAGCGTACTAATCGCATGCTTGAGCGAGCAGCAGTTGAGCACACCATTGGGTACCAAGACTTCCCAATTAATCCAGATTTTGCAACTCCTTTAAAAAAAAAACAAAGAAATACATATGTAAATATGACTGAATTGCATATTGTTAATTTAACATTGAAATCATGCATCTTCTTTTATTTTTAAATATGACCATATACAATATTTACTCTCATAAAAGTATAAAGGCCTATTTACGCAGGGGAAAAAATAAAACCTAACTCGTGTGGTAATTCACAAATAACACTACACAGCAACCTTTTGCTTCGTATCAGTTTCTATTTCCAAAAGCTGTCAAATGACAGAAACAATTCGTACCAATTAGTGATTGAGCATTGCATGATTGTTGTCTGGTGCTGTGTACATACAGTAATGCACTACCTGTAAATGCCAGTCAACATGTACAGTAAGTACTCAAGCTTGTATGTTTTTAAACTTTTTAAATTGATGACAATATCTACTTACCTAAACGCTGGCCATTTTTATAAAAGCTTAGGGTGCCCTGCCACATGTCGAGATGGACGCCAATTATGTCCTTCTGGCCAAACTTTGCACAAAACATGTTAGTCGAACCAGCAAAATGGAAGGCACCGGTGTAAGATAACCCACAACTTTCACCGTTGTTATCATTGCCAAGAAGGCTACAGAACGTCTGTGCATAGTGACTGAAATCTATTTCTTTAGTTCCAATACCAACCATCTAAGATAAAAAAAAAAAACCACAATGACAAAAATAATTAGAAAACCAAGTATCACATAATGAAATATGTTCATGGGCAATGCATATAGTTTGTGGTACATTAAATCAATTTAACTCAAATCAGGGGTTTAGCCAGAAAAAATGGAAGCCAGTAGACATGGCCCTGAGCCGATGGGTGGGTTACGCCAACTTGGGGCCACGTCCGCCCCCTTCCAAACATACGAAAAAAAAAAGAAAATTATGATCTTTAGAGGGCATTTAAAGGTGTTTAAATGTTGGAATTTTGTCTTCAAAGGAATAAGTGTTAAATTAGCTATCACAAAGATATTTCAGTTTATAGACATAGATTGTGCACAGCTGCATTTACTCGCATAATGTTTCGAGGCTATGCAGATGCATCTTCATTTAGTCTAGTGTAAATTCTACTCTAGGTCCTCCGAATTGAGAGATAGGCCTACTGTATTTTGTTGACTAATAAAATTTAACTTGTGACATTAACTCTTCTTTACGGTATTTCATGAATTAATTATAGCCAGAGTTACGAACACCAACAATATTATGTCGGAGAACCGAATCTCAAGTATTGTATTTGCAGAGCCACAGAGCGTAGTGGGCGACTCAGAACCGTCCATTTTCCAGGAGGGTATAAATGTTTTTCACCCTAACATGCTAAAGTTATCATGATGAATAGATCATGATAAGTTTATCACAATGACTTATATGAACAAGCCTTTTGATTAGGAAAACAATAAGAGTAAACAATTCTAATAAAATCTGGCAAACAATTAACATTATACTAAGGTCAAGGTCAAGGCAAGTTGATACAAATAGTGTCCTCAATAGTTTAACTTTATAGTACTAGGAAGGTGAATTTACTTCTCATGTTATATTTTTTTTAAACTATTTTACTAATTTAAGAAACTTTAAAAAGCAGGCAGATTAGTAAGTGTAAAAAGCAGAATTTGCTAAAGAAATTACTGAAAATGGTCTTCAATCAACTTATCAACTCATAAATCATAACAGTGTTACGAACATGTCCAACAAACACATGTGTTGTCCCACAAATGGACATGTTTATGTACATTTACACTATTGTTTTATGGGACCTTAGCAAGTGCAAAGGTCCAATGACAATTCAGGGACCAAATAAGATTTTGTAGATCATGAAAATAATATTTGTCTTTGTGCTGAATGAAACTGTTACAAATGTTTTCTAATTTAGTGTAATGAATACTGCACTTAAGTATGCACAAATGTGACAGTTAAATAGGCTTCATCAGCTCAAATTGAAGCTTAATTGTCTGATGAAGTAAGAGCATTTGGTCACCAGGGCCCATATTCTTGAAAGCGGAGTTAACTTTAGTCCTGGACTAAATCTGGATTTAAACCAGGACTATCTGAAAGTGGTATTCTCGAAAGTGGACTAAATTTAGTCTAGGTTTAGGCCTGGACTAAATCGGCCGAATTTTAGTCCGCTGTGACCCCTGGTTTAACAGTGGAGTAACAAAGATGGCTACTGCAAGTGCAATGAATTTTGTGCTTCACTTCATACACGAACATTTTAAAATAAATAGCTAAATTTCTTTTAAATTATAATAATAAGCGTAATCAAAATATTGCATTATATTTTATGATAATGAATTTAAATATTTTTGGTGAAAATAATATTAGAAAGGTTAGAATATACTGTAATAGGCCCTTATAATTATACTTTATTATATTTATTATATATTAAAATAATAAAATGATATATAAATATTGTATAAATTATAATGAATTTATTTATTTTAGTTAAAAATAATTAATATTATAAAAAGTTCTTATAGTACTTAAACTCAAACTCAAAACTAACATTTATTTCCTTCATTGGCATGTGTTACAATATACAATATGAAACAATAGGTCTATATAATTATACTTTAATTTAATATTTATTCTATATTATAATGAATTTGAATAATAATTATGCTATGCTAATATATAATAAAAATAATGTTATAAATAAACTGTAGTATGTGCTATTTTTCATTTAAGGCTTAATTGGTATGTAAGAAAATAGAAGAAAGGACAACAAGAGCCAAATGAACGATCATTAAATAAATGATAGGCCTACCAACTACCGTTCAATCAAATGAAGAACAAAGGTTTTAAATATTCTGATTTACTGTATGATATGTAACATTATATTTTAGCTGAATATACCATTACTATGGATGTTACTGAAATAATTATATAATAAAATTTGAATATAAATTATGTTCCACTTCTCATTTCATTTCTGTTTTTAGTGGTTTTCCTTATTCAATACTCATATAATTATTGTACACTGAAAAATGTAAACATATAAGCTGAATGCATTCTAGGCTACACATGTCATCGACAAGGATTCAGCTGTTGAAGTACCATGTACCTTCTAATTTTAGGGAAATATATTGATTTTTCAAAACAATTTTAAAGTTGTCAGAATTAATTATTCACCTAAAAACAAATTTACTGTGCAAGTGTGTAGGACACAATTCTGATACTACAATCAAAACACTATAAATAAGATAAAACATAATTTGGCTGTGTATATCCCTATTTGCCTGAGAAACAGTTCAAACAGATGTACTGAGCATGAGCAGTAATATTTATAAGGCATTGCCATAGAGAATATTCATTTGACCTCGCATATTCCATGATTTACATATTGGTCCAGGGTCTAGCTCTGGACTACTTAAGCCCCTCTCCCACCAGGGTTTTTTCAGCATATGAGTTACAAGAGAATGCCGAGTTGCTAACTCGGCAAACTCTGCAAAAACTTGTAGGACGATTCGGAAAGCTCGGAGAGGACTCTTACCTACTCGTAGCAGCTCTGAACTCGTGGCGCTAATTTTGAACATGTTCAAAATTATCGCCATGAGTAGATAACTCGTAGTAAACTCGAAGAACTCTTAGGTAGCTCGTAGAGTATTTGGGGTACTCTTACATAGCTCGTACACTACTCTGGATACTCGTCTGCGGTTTTGTCATCTACGAGTTTGATGCGAGCACCCAAAAACGAGTACGAGTAAGTACGAGCGCCCACCGAGTTGGCTCGTACCTAACTCATATCTAATTCGGTACAAACGCTCGTAATAATCTCATAGTTAACTCGGTGCTCTGCTCGGCATAATTCGTACATAACTCGTAACCAACTCCATAAAGTCGTACCTCACTCGTAGCTATCACGTAATAAGCTCGTATAAGGTCCTTTCCAAAGATCACGAGTTTTAACTCGTAGAAATCGTACGACTCTTAGGTGAAATAAACCTAGGTGGGAGAGGGGCTTTAGTCTAGGTTTCGAGAATAACCAGGACTAACTCTAGCCTAGGACTACTGTAACTAGTACAGGACTTCAGATAATCCTGGACTACAGTAACAAGTCCACTTTCGAGAATACGAGCCCAAGAAAGAAGGCCTTCTTCACACTCGTACTCATTCAATTCAAATCTTTATTCATCCTACTTCGGGCAAATTTTAAAAACAAAACTAATAATATATTGATATAGTAACATATAATAATATTGATCCATGTTCAAAGATAGCCTAAACATTGTAGGGCCGCAATTTGCCCAACTGTGTTTTAACCCCTGACCACCTCAAACAGACTCACATTTAATTGGTTAATAAGATTTGGGTTACAGCAAATGTGAAGGCTCATTTAAATTGGGAATGGGTATCTGGGTAAAAATTTGTAATTTAAAATAATTTGAAGAGTTACATATAAAACCATAGTTATTTATGCATCTCAATCAATAGAAAACTATTTTGACACTTGACACAGAATGCCAAGGCCTTAAGGCCGACAAAGTCCGAGATTAAAAGAACAATAAGTATGAACTCAAAGTAAATAAAGGTCATGGATACAAGTGAAAGAAAGTTGTGACAATATTCAAGTTGCAGGCCCAGCTGTGATACTGTAGTTTAACCTTACTAAAGTAACAAAGTCTGTGTTCGGACGTAAACTCAAATACATGTGTAATCTAATAATAGCCTTGAGGCTAATTTCGACGGCCGTTCTGACGAGTACTATAAAACCGGTAAAACCAGTAACTTCTCGTATGTCTTTCCTTCAACCAAGGTTAGACACAAGTTTTTTTAGCAATATTTTTGTTGGTACTGTTTAAAACTATACATAATCTAGCTTTTGTAACTTCATTTGGAGCTTCAAGTGATTTCTTCACCATGATAACAAAACTTTATTACATTCGGCACATTAGTTAGTGAGTTAATGAGTTAAAATACTAGAAATGACCAATAAGTTTTCATAGGAATACAGTAGCAATTTAGCTCCGCTTCTAAATTTTCGCACCCCCAATTCTACATTCCCAATTTCCACACCCCCATCCCAAGGATTAAACCAGCCTATGCCTCTGCTTTCTATTTTACAGATTTCAAACATAACAGAACCAAATGTTTCCATGGATATTAGATTGTAAAAATGGTATTTTTTTTTTTTTTTTTTTTTTTTTGGTAAATGTGAAATTTACTAGTGCAATTAATGTGATTTATAATGTATTCACATTATGCCTCCTGTACTGCTGTGTATGTAAATATTATGCATTATAACTTTTTGGTTTTACAATTAAGTTTTATTTTTTTAATTTTGTTTTGTATTAAGGTATTTTGGATGCACCATAAAACTTGTTTTATGTGTGCCACTGTTGTAAAAGTGAAGTCCATCAAAATTGAAATTGAATTGAAAAACTTCTTACTTTTATCTATAGCTACATACTGTACTGTCTTTTTTTACTTTTATTTTTTATCGACAAAACATACAATTACTGTATTTCTTTTAGTTTTATGGACGTTTTTACCTCATCATTTTTTCAAAACATTTTAAACCCTTTTTATTTGTTAACTTGTCATATACTTGTTTGTTTTTTGTTAACTGAAATAAACAAATTACTAGTGAAAAGTAAGTAATGTAACTCTAATCAACAGAATTGGAAACTACAATTTGACACCAAAAATAATGTTCATGGTCCATAATGACTACAATACAACCAAAGCCAACGACTGGTGACTTTGTTTTACACAGAAAATTGGTTCCATACTGACGGTCCTTCTACAGTACAGGGTAACATGATGAGTAAATGTTTCGTCGATTCATTTTTCCTGTTGTACAAATGATAGACTATGTATGTGCTAACAATGATATCAGTATCACTGATATTTGCACATTTTTTCGGCCATGGATATCACTATGCACCTCAAAATAATATTAGAAGAGACCTCACTTGAAGGCCTCCAGGAAGTAACTTCTGCCAACTTGGAAACACTGGTCCTGTCATTGTTTAAAAGTAAAATCTTATGATTGACTGACAGTATCAAGTATAAGACGATCCCTGAGTTTGAGAAGACTTTTGGACGATTTTTGTATGTTGGGTGTTAAAGACAACTCCCTGTTTCACCATCGGAATTCTTTCTTTCGATATGATCCACTAGGAACAAGCCTGCATTTAGCCTTCAAATCGCCATAAATGTTTGTAATTCTAGGCTTGGTTTCATTGTATCATCGTTTAAAAAGCTGTGGTCCCGAGTCTCCTAGGAACTCGTGGGAGTCTCCCGGAGGTCGAGATGGCCTCCCGCTCTCACGCAAGCAAGCAAGAACCTCCTGGAAATTAACCCATCTCAAATTCATAATTTTTTTTATCAAATTCATAAATTTTCTCTCAGAAGTCAGACTATGTGCAGCAAAATAAATTAAAGTTTATTAGCCAGATGACGGGGGCCCATCAATATTTTAAAATCATTAAGAAAAAATGGGGTAGAAAAAAATTATATTCAACTTTAAGTGTGAGAGGGCCATTTCTGGCCATCTAGAGATGCTTAAATTATAAATTTTCTTACCTCACCTCCAACCATGGTGGAGCTGAGGTGTTGACCCTCTATCTATAAAACCTCTCCCTTCCCCACCCTCTACCCTTTACCCCACCCATACCCTTCAACCTGCCACCGCGGATCTCCTGGAAAATGACTTACTCCTAAAAAAGCATTAATTAAAAAACATAAATTTAACGTGAGATTATCATAATTTGCTATTTTAACCCTTGTCTTATATGTGAAACTGCTTAAAGGTTAACTGCTGTTTGAAAACTGTAGTAAACAGAGATGAATTATTACAAATGTAAGAAAGGAAGTTGCAAATTATTGGTGCTGGTAATTTTAAAGCAAAAATTATGTTATCAGTTACAGTAAACTTATTACAATTTACATTTGCCATATATAGGGGCAGTCAGATAACAATTCAAATTTTCCCTTGGCTTATATTTCAGTATTTACCTTAATGATGTACAGTACAATATTTACATTTTAGAATTCTAAAATGATTTACTTTTTTTTTGTAATTGTTAAGCTTTGCCAAAATGTTGTTAGGATCATCAACAATTTAGAGAATACGTACTGAGTTTAATTACAAATAGAAGAATTAACTCAACAAAAATAAATGGCCCTCTTTCTTTGTTCTGATGTTCCATTAAAGCATCATAACAGTTCATTAGCTTAAAGCTTTTTATAATTATCTTTGGTGCTTATTATAATATCCCTTGTTATCTATTCAGGAAGTAAGCCTAACTCTTTTTGAAGTTGGGCATGAAGACTGCATAAATTATTGGAATAAACATTTTAATATGTAACCATAAGTATAATCTTATGGTATAATCTATTCACAATAAATCATCAATAGTTTTTAATAAACATGTTCATTATTTTTTTTATAATTAACATTTTATAACGGGTGAACTTTAAGTATAATATTTTAGTTTTTTAAAATTAAATTTATTAATGAATAATCACTAATTTATAATAATATACAGTATTGGAACTTTTAAAATACCAATTTCAAAACACTAAGATTGCCATTAAGATACGATACAATACTATGATAATAATTTTTTACTTCTGTAAAATAATTAATTTTATAATGTACCGGTACTTTTAAAATACCAATGTATTAACACTAAGATTACCATTAAGATGTGATACGACACTATGAATTGTTTTTTCACTTCTGTGTACTGGTAGTCTTTAACCTTGAATCAGCTCGTATCAATGGGCAAATAGATAAAAAATGTAAAGATTTATTACTCTTTAAAATAAACGATTGATGTGGGAAAAAAGACCTTTAAAAAAATTAATTTCAAGTAAGTGTAAGGCCAGCATTTTTCTCGAAGCAAATGACAATCACAAAATGTCCTCGACTTTAGCCTTCTACCATGCAATCAATTGACAATGTGTCCACATGTCAAGTCTGGCTAAAGTGGTACACGGATAATACAGTAGTGTAATATAATAGTGTAGATTTGTATAGCGACAGAATCTAAACAAGATATTCATGGCGCTTGATGTGTGGACTAATAGATTTCATCCGGTATCAGCAACTCTAGTCACTCATCAGTGTCTGTACCAGTACACTAAAGGTATCCCCCGACTCATCCCCTACTTGTCTCGAATGATGTACTGGGTTCATTATAGTGCATAATGGCAAATTTCTAATTAGGAAGATGTCTCTACTTGAAAGAAAGAATACATTGCAAAGTAAAATTTGTCTTTCTAATGCTAAACGAACAAGTGGTATTATAAAACTAGATACATTTAGATAGATATTTAGGACAGAATTTAGGATCTAAAAACAAAACATAGTGTTGCAATGGTATATAATACATTGAAACTTTTACTTGAGGTTGTTAAAAAGAATGAATAAAGGATTTGCTTATCTGTTTTTGGTATTGTTCTGTGGGCGTCCAGATCTCCGAATATGCATTCATAGCAGTACTTATGATTGGATTTATCTTTAATGATTGTCATCAATGCTGCTGATAATTTTATAAGATTCTATGATTCTAAGTATGTTGAATGTGACAAATTCAAAGTGTGCATACTGGATCTGTAAAACCATACCCTATTTTTACACTAAAAAGTATTAATATTGTATCTCCTTGTGGACACACACACTAGATGGTTAATACTTAGCCCAGCACCCCCACCCCCACATTTACACACATGTAGATGGTTAATGCTTACCATATCTGTACCATACACCGCAGACACCATCTTGATTTCCCAATAATGTTGCCCATCGGACATTTCCATTGACCCCCGACATGCGGCTGTTCCACAACTATACTCAAGATGAAAATGAACTTCATGCTCATCAGAAGTCACATGACTTGCCTGTGATTTACACTCTTTGTCCCAGACCCAATCAAATCCTAAAAGAAAAAGATGCAAACACATTAAAAACCCATATTTTTATTTTTTATTTTATATATTGATAATAAACTTGATCATGTCAATATTTGACTTTTAGTTAATTGTGCGATAAATGCTCAATTAATTTTGAATTTTTGTAATGTGTTGTTAATGCCTTTTTAAAGTATGAAATGACTTTCAATAATTAAACATGGATGGAAATTGGTAAACTAATTACGTTAGCATACTATTCACACTTAATTGTATTTCAACACACAAATGTAATCTCAATCAATCAAAGGGTCAAGGGGTGTCCCTGTGACCATGTACAGATTGAAATTTTTATTCGTTTATTCAATTTCTAGGTTAAAATAACTTTAAACATAAAAACATACTAGCATATGTGGGTGACTAAATGTAAAATTTATCAATAGATCAAATTAGTTAAGGGCTGTGACATCACAAGCATCTTGGTTAGTGGGTACAAAAACACTAACATTGCCCAATAACAAGTCCTATATGCTATGCATTGAGCAGAGTTGAAATTGGTGATACATATTAAATCATTTAAAATTAAAGTTAACATAAAACTTCCACTTTGCGGTGTGTTTTGATGTTCTACCCACTACTACCATTGGTGACTAAATGTGGTCTATTCATTATGATGAGTAATAATTTAGCACCCAATTGGTTTCCTAAAGTAAAAGTACTTGGATCAAAACCATTGCCAACTTTATGAGACTTACAGATAATTTAATATTTGCAAGTTTTACTACGGATGAACAAAAATCTAGAGATTTCAAAGTTACTCGGGGATGAAGATTTTAACACTAATATAATAATGATTTGCAAATGGCATATGCAATAAATAAATCATCTGCCATTCATTGTAGTCACTTAATGTAGCAAAGAGTAAGCCTAGGTTGTAGATAGTGCAAACCCAGTATGCTCGTAGAAATCTAAACGACACCCCTTTACACTCGCTGCTATCTGTATGGTTTAATTACCAAGTGATGCACTGTGCACAGTCTGTTTGCTTGTTAATCTGTTTTCCACGACAGTATGCTTAAAGTTACTGTACATCATGAATAAAAGGTTCACTATTAGCCCAAATAAAATTAATTGTTAGCTTCACGTCCCCGCCCACACTGATTTTGAGCCGCATAGATTTTTTTTTACTATTTGCTATTTTTCTATATATAACAAAAAATGATCATTTTTCTGTGAAAAAAACGAAATATCTAGAAGTTTTTTCGGTGGAAATACAGCAGTCGCAACGATATTTTTTAATGAACAAACAGCGGCTGGATTGATAAGACTACTCTGGTCGTCGTCTCGCCACTTACACTGCACACATGGTTTGGGGTTTTCGTTAACTTGGCAGGTCTCTTGTTTTTTTGTGACGCGAGGATGGTAGACAACGGAGGAATAAGTTTCTTATTCTTCCAAAGGTACAACAATAATCGTCAAATTAACCATATGGTGGTTTAAGAATGTCTACCTATACCAACATTGACAACAAGGCATCGACTTTTCATCATGAAAGATACAAATGAGTCAACTGTCTGGCGATCATCCATCCGTACTGCTGTGTAGTCCAGGCCTCAGGCCTACCCTACCTATATTTACAGAGTACGGGTGAGCAAAGTATCGTATTCATAATTTAGTACCGTCGTGGATTCAACTAAGCAAAACAAAACCATATATGGTGTGGTAGATCAGTGTAAATATATCCAGACGTTTGGACCCTGACAATTAACGGAGTAGGCTTAGAAGCCTACATGTAGGCCTTGGGACCTAGTCTTAATACCGCATTAACACCGTAGCGAGTTTTGCTCGATGTGAAAGGGTACAGGGTTCATCGCCATCTTAAGCACTGAGGCATAACAAATCAGACGGTCACACGAGCAGCCATCAACCGCGGCTGCAGCTAACAAAGCCGATGAAATCGCTAGCTGACGGTTCTTTAGACGCGAAAATCACCTGCACCTAGCTGCTCGAAATTCGAGCCGGCCTCGCATTAAACGCTTCTCAAATTCTTTCTTCACTTGAACGAAATGCATTAGAAACCTTCTGTTTCTCAATTTATATGTATTGCAAACATAGCAAGCATTAAAAAACATTTGCAAAGCAGCAGTTTTATGACTTACTTTCAGACAGGATACGGTATTATTACCGGATTTTAACTAGCTGTGTGAAAGGGTATGCGCCGGCAATAACGGCGGCGTGATTACTACTGTAGGGTATTATTGCGCTATTTTCTGTCTGATAGGGGCTATAGATATGTTGTCGATGCCTACCATGTCAATTGCAGTAGTTCACAGTCAGTACCTCCTGGTACTGGTATTAATTTTTTTTTTTAAAACACCTTAAAATTCACTCTTAATATCACACCTTGATTAAAATTACTGTTTTAATCAATAACTGTATTTTATGAAATATTTTTAGTTTAAATCCTTTAAAAACAATAATTGAGATGTTTATGAAAATAAGTGTTACAATACAATGTAGAGTGGTTGTTTTTGCTTCAATTATTGAATGCTGTGTTTTACATACCGCCATTTTCTTTCATCGAAATAATAGCAAATAGCAAATAATAAGGCCCCTCATCGAAAAAAAATTAGGTAGCCCTAGGTGGTCCCCAGCTAGTGGTGCATTGCTTGCTTGCGAGTTCTCACAGATTTCTTTTTTGAAAAAGTTGGCAACTGCTGTACGCAAAACAATCAAGAAAGAACATAGAAAGATTCCAGAACTCAATTATTTATTTATATATTAGAAACCAGAATATGTTACAGTACTTGTTTCTTGTATAGCACCTTTCCAGACCTGCCAACCCTTGGGTCATGAAAATCTGGAGATTTTTTTAAGAATCTTTTAAAAAAATCTGGAGATTTACCAAAAAATCTGGAGGTTTCCAGAAATAACCAAAAGACACCAAAAAAGTCGATAAAATCCCTTCACTAGAAATCATTAGCCGTTGGTTGCGACATTTGAATTGAAAATGACTGCTTGTTTATTGCACCGCGAAGCGATCAAAGGCAGCGAATTCATTGAATAATAATGATCAAATCAATCAAATTATACATAAAGCAGAGTATTTTTGGGGAGGGGGGTGGCCTGTGAAATCGGGTGAAAATTAGATTCAATGCTGATTTGTTTAAATATCGGGTGACACCCGACGGGATCGAGCGAGTTGGCAGGTCTGCCTTTCCTTTCAGTTACAAAAGGCGCTGAAGTTCTTTTCCCTGGTCATTTGGTCCACATGCTTAGTGTTGTTGCTGGTAATCAGCGCAGAAGGAGGTAACCCCACTTATTACAGTATACTTCTGGGTGAAGAGAATGATGCAGATAAAGTGTCTTGCTCAAGGACACAAGCGAAATTCACAGCGAGGGATTGAAACCCGACCTCGAGGTTGGGAAACCAAAATCGTTCCCGCTGCGCCAAACCACTTCTACAAAATGTTTAAACATCCCTCCCCTCCTTCCCCCTCCCCCATTCTATGTAATGTAGGCCTAAGTTCGATGCCTGGGTTGCATTCCATACTGTAGTACTAGTGTTATTACAGTATGGTTTAATCTTTTGTTGATTGATTGTACATACTGTCAAAAAAAGTATTGATCTTAATATCCTTACTTTTTTGTTGATCTTCATCATCAACATCAGATGAAGCAGCCTCATCTCCATCACCGCCAGCTACAGCCTGTGTTTTGTTACATGACGAATCCCCTGTGAAATAATAGTGTAGTCTTCTTCCTCCCCCGGAACCTTGCTCGTCCTCATCACTGTCACTTGACCCAGACCTAGGCCTAGTATTTCTTGATGTATTGCGCCAGTGTCGGATTGAACGTAAGCGCACTGGACCACCACTGCTCGTGCCCATGCCCGAATCACCATCATCGTGGCCTGTAAGAGAAGAGCTTCTCAAAAACCTGCGTGAATTCCTTGGAAATGAGACTTCAGTTTGGGATTCAACTTTAGCACATTTCGAATTTTTTCCACCAGTCTTCTTACTAGCCATTTTGATTTAATACGTTTCAGTGCCCGATCACTACCTAAATAGTTCATGCAGACTTATTGTGTACCGACAGAAAAGAAATAAACGTTCACCGACGAAATGTTTATTACAAAAACAAAAGCGCGCTCTCTATCGGTTGACATACTCTTGCGTGACCTAGGAAAAACCAAAACCCATACATTTTGGAATAAGTTTCCTAGCTGCTTGCTTCCCTGAAAATATATTTAATTAACAGCACAAATAAATCAGAGAAATGGCTGACTTCAATGGTATACTGAATTATGTAACATTTTGGGCGAAGTTAAATTTTTGTTTTTTAATAATAGTGTGTGTTCTTTTTAATATATGCATATTATACTGATTATCTGTTCGAGATGGGCTTCCTTTCGCGGCTACCTTTGCAAACTAAAGAGAGAGGCTTCAATTCCAGATGGGCTTTTTCTC
>NW_022741082.1:163170-165085 GCF_011630105.1 Anneissia japonica
ATATAAAATCAAAAACAAGATAACGCTTGGTTACAAATTCAACAGAAGAAGAAAGAAACATGATTGTGCAAGCCAAGAACACTCTGCTGTTTAACAATCAAACGGCCTGGCTAAAACAAAACACCGAGACAAATTTTGACGTGACGATGGGTAGTTACGACGGAGCAGAGACATGTGAGCTAATCGGCCTTTTCATGCTCGCTAAATTAGAACCAAAATATGGAAATAAGATATAGGCTTCCACACAGACAATGGGCTACGGCATTTGTCATTTTCTGTACCGTACCTAATGTATATATAAACAGATAATCAATTAGGTATTTTATTCAATTTGTATATACAGTAGCTAACTCATTTATTGAATTGTATATACCCATTAATTTATTGATTTGCCTAATTTGTACAGTACATTCAAACTGTAATTCATCCTGTGCTATTAAATTTTATACGTGAATGAATAAAAGATACCTACCAATCAATATTGTAATGTGTCCTCTACTTGTATTTTTAAACTTTAAATTTTACTTAAACTTCAAAAAATAAAAAGTTAAGTTAATTACTTGAAACACAAACAACGCGATAGGATGCGTTTGCAAGAATAATTGGTATACTTGTATTATATTTTCTTTGGGGTTGCTACAATCAGGAGTTGTTACAATCAGTTGAGTCAAGCTCGGGCGCTGACAGGGGGCGTGGGGGGTAGCGGAGTGTCAGTGCCCCAGGCACGAGGGGCCCCGACACTAGAGTTTTAAAAAAAATATAATAATATGGGCCCCGACGGTTTTAAACAATAAAAGCTGGTTCTGGTGTTTGAGATCATGCTTCTGAGTGATCAATCAGCTTTGCATTGTATATAGGCATTAAAACATGTTTAGTTCTCACTAAAATTGGCCTATTTTACATCTACAGCACATAAGCCTACTGTAGGCTTATACCAGTCCGAAAGTCATGTACCATTCTATGTTCTCTAACAACGCGTTAACAGTTAGTTTTTCAATCTCCAGCCAATTTAAAATAGCATTTCAAATACTCATTTTTGGAATGTAAGGAAATAGATAGTGCTTTTCCTTTGTTGGATCGATTGCAACTCCTGATTGTAGCAACCCAAAAACGAATGGCACTTCAGAAATACAGTACAGTATACCAATTATTCTCTTAAACTTTATATCCTATTGCGTTGTTTGTATTTTAAGTTAACTTTAATTTTTTTATTTATTTTTTTAAGCGTGCAGGTTTGAAATATTTTAAACTCTGTAAGTTAAATTTTTTTTTTTTAAGTTTTTTTTTTTAATTTTCAAAGAAAAATAAATGCGATCGTTAATATCGATCTTGGTACAATGTAAACCTGTAATACTTTACAGAATTTTATTATAATATAGGCCTAGACTAGGACCGTGGCCTCCTACTATAGTATAGAGGCCTAGTCCAAGACCTTGTTGCAAATCCCAGCCCACATAGCCTAGACTATAATGCCTAGCATAATTCTCGTGATCGCGGTACCCTGACCATTAAAAATTAGCAGACGCACTTTGAAGCGTTGTTCACGGCATTGGACTGCCAATGCCGTGAACGAGGGGCCAGATTTCCCCAACGAAAGCAAAGTGGACGTGGTCGAGCTTCAATTAATAGGTTCCAAAAGTGGTCCTGGGGGTGAAGCAACCGAACATTTTGACAATTCAGGGGTTTCAAAGGCTTATTAAATCGATATTAGAGTCTACTAATATGTAAAAAATAGCACTATTACTAATGTTACTAATTACTACTAATAGTACTATTTTACTACATGGCTAAAAAAAAGCACAAATACTGTCATTACTACTGAGAGGGCCATCGTTAAATTAAGTCAGAGCCCAAAATATAGCATAATTCGAAATTATTATTTTAAGACTTTATAACATAATACATAGCCTACTGA
>NW_022741082.1:165139-165684 GCF_011630105.1 Anneissia japonica
TTTATTGTCTACAAAATGAAATATGACTTATATGCATCTTTAGAAATACAATTTCTACAATATTATTCTTGTTTTTATGTAGATAAATGTTCGATAAATTCTATCTTTCATAAAAAAAAAAAAAAAACAAACAAACAAAAAGACAAAAAACAAAACAAAAACGAAATTCAGCGCGTCTATTTTCATTCTAATGAATGGCGTTTGTAAACGTGCACGGACGTCATCGTCGAATCCCAGGATTTCCGACGGCAAAGCTGGCCTGCCTGCCTAGGTCCGTCCCAGGCCAACCAATAATAATTAATAAAATGTATTTTTTTAAATATAGGCCTATGGCGCATCCTGTACATGCACTTCAACTTTTACAACGAAAGCCTAGGCCTAGTAGGCCTACCTGTAGTACGTTCTACTGTACTTAGACCTACACTAGTTTGTTGTCGTCGGGGTATAATTCTGTATCTAAATGAACGAGGAGCGAACCTAGCTAGTCAACATCTAGACTAGGCTAATTGATTTTAAAATCAATAGCCCACCAGGACTATCTGTGG
>NW_022741082.1:165742-185883 GCF_011630105.1 Anneissia japonica
GTCATGGTTTGCTGGAATTGCGTTCTAATTTAAATCTCCGAACTTCTGAAGCTGAGATATTCTATGAATGTAGGCTTGTAATGCAGGCTACAATTTAAAAACGGGTGGGACTCATTGAAAAAATCGAGGGGGTTCGCTAGAAAACAGGGGGGTTCGCTAGAAAAGGGGGGTTCGCCCGAACCATAAAACCCCCCCCCCCCCTGGCTACGGGCCTGTTGTTGTTGTTGTAAAATTAATGTATTCAAACCAGTCATGCTTGGCTGGTTTTGATTTACGTTTTGGAACAGTATTCAGGGGCGGATACAGGATTTAGCAAAAAAAAGGGGGAAGGGGGCGCCAAAGTAAAGATGGACGACCAGCCAATTAGGTACGAAGTACCGAGGGCATGGGCGGATGCAGCCTGCCAGAAAAAAAGGGGGGTGTAATCTGCGAGCGAAGCGAGCAGCCTTAGGCTGGGGGCCAGGGGACGCAGGACCCCCGGCGGGGTCCAGTGGCAGCGCCCCTGCCCCCTTGAAGCCCAGCACATTTGAGGAATATGAGGTTGTATTGAGTCCTTGAAGCCCAGCACATTTAAGGAATATGAGGTTGTATTGAGTCGATTTTGACTATCTAGCATGGAAGTTTTCAGTGTACAAATAAAAAAATAAAAAAATAGGTGTATGTCTTTTAAAAGAAATTTTAATATACAGGGTACCTGCAATATGCAACTATGACATGTGTCATTAAATTAGTAATAATTCATCTACTCACAACAATCTTTGACAACAGTGGTGGCGCCAGGACCTGCCCGACGGAGGGGCTAAAGGCCCCGACGGGGAGGGGGCTAGTGGAGCGAATCGGGTCTCACTTGGCTGGGGGCGACGGATATTTTATTTTTAATTAGTCTCATTGAATTATTATTATTATTATTATTATTATTGTTGTTGTTATTGTTATTGTTGTTGTTGTGATGAAAAGTTAACAATATGGTGGCTAAACGAATATTAAAATTAAATAATTTTTTTTATTTGTTTGTTCCCCGACAAAACTTATCGTCTTCCCCGATGGGGGGGGGGGGGGGGGCTATGCTTCCCCGACGGGGGTCTTCCCCGACGGGGAGGGGGAGGGGCTATATCCCCCAGCCCCTCTGGCGCCACCACTGTTTGACAACATGCAAAGGCTCATAAATGTACACCATTTCAAAAGAGAAATTTCACTTGAAACATCATGAAGTTTCTCAGCAACATTGAACATAAAAATCACAAAATCAGCAAAAAGGAAAACTAATATCCAAAATCAGTTTAAAAAAAAGTCGTCAAACAACAAAATCCGCTACTGCATAATTAACATTGAGTAAATTACATGTGTTTTATTTCTCACCAAGTGGATTTATGAGTGGCACTCTCCTAGGGTGTTTTTGGTAGGAAAAGAAGACTAAAACATTGTGGGTGTAATTTTTTCTTTGCAAAAAAAATAGAGGGGGGGGGGGGGCGTACGCGCCACCTCCCCACCTAAATCCGCCACTGGAAATAGGCCTAGGCCCTAGGTTTAGGTAGGCCTTCTTTGTTTCATGTCAATTAGAGACAACAGGATTATACAATTTCATACAGTATATCTTTTAAATTACACAATATAATTAAACCAGGTACTGTACTTGAAAACAATAAGGAAGCAAAACTTACACGTCAAAAGTGTCAAATGTTGTCTACACAAAAACTGTACTTTCTACAAGTAAAAGTCTACTGCAGGGGTGTCGTCAATGAAGACGTGCACACATATCAGTGTACTGTGGTCAGTGCATGGGGTTGTCTGACAGCACATACCTGCTGACCTCGATGCTGGTGCATCTGCGTTTAAACTGTCTTCGTAGCTATGCATTGCGCGATATGACATATCAACCTTTCTATGGAATTGTGTATCCATTCAATTATCTAAAAAAAAAAAAAAAGTTTTTTTGTTTTTTTTGGTGATATAAGGTGGGTGGGGGCGCGTCGCAGGCTCTTCAAATCCGCCCATGGTATTTGGAGAGGGCGTTTGATCAAGTCAGACCTACGTTTTGAATTTGAATTACATTTTAGAACAACATTTTGGAAAATTTGAACCAAGTTTTGAAAAAATAGAACTTCATTTTGGGAAACTAGATCTACATTTTGAGAAATTTATGACGTTTTGATAAATTAGACATTGAATTTTGCAATTACATTTTGATTTTAACATGGACTCAGTGCTTCGTATGGGCTATTTTAATATTTTTTTTAGTCCTTGACTGCCCGACGAGCTCTGTCTGTTGGGTGGGGAAGGCTTTAGCTCGATCTTGTTCAAATAGGGGCTCTGAAAAGAGCCTTTTGGTTATGAGTACAATTGAACGGGCTTATCCACCGAATCACTGTGACCACTAACCCAATCTTTTGATTTTTAATGACACCTTGGGATCTTGGGATTTTTTGTTAACTTTCCAATAAATCTTGGGATTTTTGGAATGGTATGGAATTTTTAAATTTTTTTCAGTAAGTGAACAAATGTTTTGTGTGTTATACCTTAATAAATAAAAAAAATAAATAAAAATTTGCATGATTCGTTGTCTCTAATTGACATGAAACAGTGGCGTAACAGGCGGGGGGGGGGGAAGAAAAGAAAAAGAGGAGAGACAAGTATAAAAAGGAAGATATCATAATGACCAGACTTACAACACGCTGCAACCTCTTCTCCACTTAACTCCTTTGATCTAAGCTGCCAGATGGCGTAGGCTAACCACCGGGGAACAAGGGGTAAATATCTATCTTTGGAAAATCTTTCCCACCCTCTTATAAATGCCTTTTTCATCCCCTGAAAGTGCCTAAAATTCTCAAATTCTCGCATTTCTTGTCCGAGTAGGCCAATTTCCTCTAAAAATTGCACATTTTAGGGATTTTGGATCAATTCCGACGAAATTAGAATTAAAAACACCGGGGGACAAGGGGAAAATATCCATCTTTAGAAAATCTTTTCCCACCCCTTGATAAATGCCCTTTTCATCCTCTGAAAGTGCCTAAAATCCTCAAATTTCGCGCGCATTTCTTGTCAGAGTAGGCCAATTTCCTCTAAAAATTGCACATTTTAGGGATTTGGGATCAATTCCGACGAAATTAGAATTAAAAACACAAAAAATTTACTAGGGTTTTTTTTAGGGTTATCCTTTTAAGTTATCAGAGGCTAAATTTATTGTGAAAACAATGTACTGAACGTTGTTAAAATTGGAAGCGTGTATACTTATTAGGCCAATATTTTTACAAACTCAAAAGTGCACAATTTCTACTATAAACGATTTATTCCTTTTGTATATTATTATGACCCGTATCAGTGGCGGATTCAAGTGGGGCCCAGCCGACCCTAAATTTTTCAAAATTATTTTTTAAAAATGGAAAAAGACAAAGGAAAATTATAATTAGGATTTAGGTCTGAGAGTGCCATTTCCGGCAATCTAGAGGTGTCATAATCATAAATTTTCTTTCCTCAGCCCCAACCATGGTGGGGCTGAGGTGATCTACTTTCCAAAATTGTGCAAATCCCTCTCTGTCCCCCCTCTATTTTGCTTTCCGGGTAATGATAAATCAAGTAAATCCCCTTTATTGTGAAATCAAAATGCTAACTAATATTTTGTGTGCTCCCTATCTCCTTGAGTCCTGTTTGATCGTAAATTAGACGGCATTATTTCCACTCACAATATAGTCGCAATATTACTTACACAAAAGTGAAATTCAAAAAGAGGAGAAATGCAAAAACCTCTTGATTGATTTTAAAAGTACTGTACATGCAAAAAGACTATTAAAGTTAATGACTGTTTTAAACTTATTGTTTTTCATGGTTCGAAATTTGAATACGTGATCTACTTTCCAATATTGTGCAAGTCCCTCCCTGTCCCCCCTCATTTTTGCTTTCCTCTGGTAATGATAAATGAAGTAAATCACCTTTATTGTGAAATCAAAATGCTAACTAATATTTTGTGTGCTCCCTATCTCCCTAGTCCTGTTTGATCGTAAATTAGACGGCATTTCCACCCACAATAGTGTAGTCGCAATATTACTTACACAAACGTGAAATTCAAAAAGAGGAGTAAAGCAAAAACCTCTTGATTGATTTTTAAATACTGTACATGCAAAAAGACTATTAAAATTAATGACTGTTTTAAGCTTATTTGTTTTTCATGGTTCGAATTTTGAATACGTCACAAGCTAACCAGTAGACTAGAAATTGCAAATTGCAAGTGAAGTGCTGCGAAGTACAACTGCATATAAATGTTTTTCGAACAAAATTATTTATGCGAGTCAAGTGAAAATAATGAATAATAAAATTATAACAAAAAATATGAGACACGACCCATTGTCTATATTAGAACATATATTGGGTAACAAAGTCGTAATTTTTCATTTTTGTCAAAAAGTGTCTATAGTGGTGAATTATGTGGAAAATGTAGTTGATTACCAAAGGTTACAATTTTTATTTTGAAGACTGCATGGTCTAGGAAGTGTACATTTTTTTATGGGGCAAGTTTCCAAGGGCGGGTTTTCTAGGGGCGAGTTGACTGCCAAAGAGTGTTGCCAGCGAGCCATGACGTTGTTCTAAAATTCTAGGTGTCCCCGTGACAAAACGTGCCCCCTACTACTGCGCATGCGCTACAACCATAATTTTCATGGATTCATGTAATTTTAAGTTTATTCATGTGTTTTCATGTTTATTCAATATTTTTCACGCTTTAGTGATTATAGCATAGTAGTGGACACCAAATATTTTAGCTAAGCTAAAATATTTAGTGTCCCCGTGACAGATGGTACCCCCTATTTTACCTAACTATCGTTCGATTTAGAAATTATTTCAAAATATATAAACACATAGAATGTTGGGTGTCCCGTGGTCTAATAACAAGGCTTGAATGTACGGCCAAAGTCTTTATTTTTTTATTTCGTCCCCCCTCCCCGACCTTCAACCACGGATCGACGCCCTTGGCCTTAGGGCCTACATTCACCCCTTTTCAGCATCTCCAATAACTGGTTGCATCTCTCTGCTTATCAAGGATATGCATATCCTTAAAGAAGTCTGCGACCACCTCGTTCAGTTGAGGCAAACTCCATGATGAACGAAGAGACATAAAAATTTGATCATATTATCATCAAATTTTGAGGCCGCTCAGTTTTTATGTGCCACCAAACGGGCAGTGATGGTTCATGAGAAAACAAGCCCCAATATTTTCACATGCTTTCATCTTGTCGGCGAAAGTTTGTTGGCAAACTAAGACGTGCAAGCGAACGTTTGAACGCTTCTTGAAATGAATAAAAAGAGAGGGAAAAAATAATCCTAGCACCGCTTCCGTGTGAAACCAAACTACGATGATCTCACCCGGACCCATCCATGAGAAACAAACCATTATCACACTTCAATCTTGTCGGCGAACTAATCAGTGAGCAACTTTGCAACATATCTCCATTTGGAAAGGACACCGATTTGATGTCAGTTCACATGGCTTCCCGAGTACATCCCGTCGGGGAATAAAACAAATTAAAACATATTTTTGCATGTTTGTTCGTTTAGCAACCATATCGCCTTCATTGACCTGATTGTGTACTGTTTATGTTAACTTTTCATCACAATAATAACAAAACAACAACAATAATAATAATAATAGGCCTAATAATAATAATAATAAATAATATAATAACATAAACTCACGTGCCGTTTTATTGTAAGTTATCCGACATTCCTGATGATGACATAATTAATGTTGAAATATTGAATCCCGACACGATGGCGTGTATTTCGATACTTGGAGTAGTGTATTATACTATCTTATCTGAGATTAATCAGTGGACCTTTCGGTTTTCATCCGACTACCGTATAATATTACTTTTCACATTGAGATAAGTCCATGAAACAACAGATATTCTTCACAATGAATTAATTACGTTCAAACATCTATTGGAACGTATTCTAAATCAGCAGAACAGTTTCAAGTGTCAAAACAGCGTTTTTGACACTACTTTTTTGTAAAATGTCAGTGCACATTATGTTATATATTGAAATTTACAAAAAGAATACAAATTCCCCCCCCCCCCTTTGAAAGATTCTGGATCCGCCCCTCTTCAATGGGACTAAATAAAAATGGTGGTTTACGTTCTACTACGACAAATGCTCGTTTGGATATCCTCATGATGCTTGGAATACATCTCGATCGGGGAAGCAACCTAACCGGGATTTCAGGCAAAATAACTAATAAGAATTTACTAAAATTCGTCAAATATCCGTATCCCCCCGGTGGCCCCCTAGGCGGCTGGTCCCCCAGCAAAGTGAGGCTCACTTCGCTCACATAGCCCCCCACCCCACCTTCCCCTGCCAAGTAATAACGTTTCAGACAGTATTAATGTGACGTATAGGCCTATATGTTTTCGTATATATGCACCGTCCATATTTTGTTTTGACTTATTGAATAGTATATTGTATTACAATATTGTGAAATTTTGTTACATAATTATTATTTATTAATGAATATTTATTTTTTTAATTGTATAATCATCTATTTTTATGTACATTTCCTTATTATTTTTCAATTTGTCATTTTCTGTACCGTACCTAATGTATATATAAACAGATAATCAATTAGGTATTTTATTCAATTTGTATATACAGTAGATAACTCATTTATTGAATTGTATATACCCATTAATTTACTGATTTGCCTAATTTGTACAGTACATTCAAACTGTAATTCATCCTGTGCTATTAAATTTTATACGTGAATGAATAAAAGATACCTACCAATTAATATTGTAATGTGTCCTCTACTTGTATTTTTAAACTTTAAATTTTACTTAAACTTCAAAAAATAAAAAGTTAAGTTAATTACTTGAAACACAAACAATCAGTTTTTCAGCAACATTGAACATAATAATCACAATATCAGCAAAAAGGAAAACTAATATCCAAAATCAGTTTAAAAAAAAGTCGTCAAACAACAAAATCCGCTACTGTATATTAACATTGAGTAAATTACATGTGTTTTATTTCTCACCAAGTGGATTTATGAGTGGCACTCTCCTAGGGTGTTTTTGGTAGGAAAAGAAGACTAAAACACTGTGGGTGTAATTTTTTCTTTGCAAAAAAATAGAGGGGGGGGGGGGCGTACGCGCCACCTCTCCACCCAAATCCGCCACTGGAAATAGGCCTAGGCCCTAGGTTTAGGTAGGACTTCTTTGTTTCATGTCAATTAGAGACAACAGGATTATACAATTTCATACAGTATATCTTTTAAATTACACAATATAATTAAACCAGGTACTGTACTTGAAAACAATAAGGAAGCAAAGCTTACACGTCAAAAGTGTCAAATGTTGTCTACACAAAAACTGTACTTTATTAAAAGAGTAAGTCTACTGCAGGGGTGTCGTCAATGGAGACGTGCACACATATCAGTGTACTGTGGTCAGTGCATGGGGTTGTCTGACAGGAATAGCACATACCTGCTGACCTCGATGCTGGTGCATCTGCGTTTAAACTGTCTTCGTAGCTATGCATTGCGCGATATGACATAGAATCAACCTTTCTATGGAATTGTGTATCCATTCAATTATCTAAAAAAAAAAAAAATTAATTTGTTTTTTTGTTTTTTTGGTGATATAAGGTGGGTGGGGGCGCGTCAGGCTCACCAAATCCGCCCATTGTATTTGGAGAGGGCGTTTGATCAAGTCAGACCTACGTTTTGAATTTGAATTACATTTTAGAACATTTTGGAAAATTTGAACTACGTTTTGAAAAATTAGAACTTCATTTTGGGATACTAGATCTACATTTTGAGAAATTTATGACGTTTTGATAAATTAGACATTGAATTTTGCAATTACATTTTGATTTTAACATGGACTCAGTGCTTCGTATGGGCTATTTTAATATTTTTTTAGTCCTTGACTGCCCGACGAGCTCTGTCTGATGGGTGGGGAAGGCTTTAGCTCGATCTTGTTCAAATAGGGGCTCTGAAAAGAGCCTTTTGGTTATGAGTATAATTGAACGGGCTTATCCACCGAATCACTGTGACCACTAACCCAATCTTTTGATTTTTAATGACACCTTGGGATCTTGGGACTTTTTGTTAACTTTTAATAAATCTTGGGATTTTTGGAATGGTATGGAATTTTTAAATTTTTTTCAGTAAGTGAACAAACTGTCTCTTATACACATCTAGATGTGTATAAGAGACAGCCATACTTGGCTTCCTGACTACTTGCTGGTTAACATTAAAATTTTGTCGGTCACTATTTCGATGGGTGTTCACACACTGTGTTGCTGCAAAGTTAGGACTTTCTGCAGATTTGTTAAGTTATGGGGAGTGGGCAGGTAGGATGCGGTTCCATAAAACACCGCCACCACTGAGTGTGTCTCATCTGGGTGGTGTGAACCCCGGAAGACGTACTGGCGGATATAGTTATTTAGGACGAGGGTGCCAGCTGTAGCTTGGTTTCCCGTAGCCAGGTTGTTTTAAGAACTTAAAAGTTCCAAGGCGGTTCTGGCCGTGGGGTCCAGGGTCGAAGCCACGTTGAGTCGGCGAAACCACCAAAAGTCAGATAATTTTTATTTTTATGCTTTGGTTCTAAATAATGCTGCGAATAACTAAGCAGATATGTTTGAAAACGTCCGAGTTCTGGATGGCTGGGTGCATTAGCAGTGGCGGCGCTACGGGGTGGAGGGGGGGGGGGAATTCCTTCTAGAAAATATTAGTAGACTATATTCTTTAGGGATCCAGTCAATTCGAGCGGATTCCACTTCGAGCGAATGCTAGTTCGAGCGGAGAAAAGATTCACTTGCGCGAACAACATCCTGTGCGAGTTATGTACGAATTTAAAATTTCCTATTTTGAGCTAACATTCTGCAGTTGGCCGAGTCTCAGGCTTTGCCTGGGAGCCAGGCACTGGCGTACCTAGGGGTGCGTGGGGGGGTCAGACGCCCCTCCAAAAATTACTCCCCCCCCCCCTCCAAAAGAAATCAATTGCAAGTAGTTGAAAATCACCTAAAATCACCTTATTTTGCAAGTTAGCACCCCTCAACTGATCATCGAAATCCCCCAATCAGCACCCCCATTTCAAGACTTCTAGATACGCCACTGCAACCAGGGGAAAACCCCCTGTGGGTTTCGGGGGAGAATTCTATAGCCTTATGTATAAAAAAGTCGTATTTAATTGGTTTATAAGGTTTACAATTAAACATACCTAATTTTTACATACATTATTTTTATATTTTTAAATATAAAAATAATGTTTAGTCATTTTTATTCTTTCCACATGCTAAGTTAAAAAAAAGTGAGTTTTGAACTATATAGACGGGTTGGGGCACAACAGTTTCAGAATAGTTAAAGTGAGTAGCACATAAAATTAATATGCATTGACATTTTTAACAAAATTTAGTGGCAAGACAGGGGGCACATGCCTCCCCGTGTCCCCTACACTGGATCCGCCCCTGTGTCACTCTACACCTTCTGATACCATATACATAAAAATAATTTAAATTTCTATGGTGAATAAAAATTACATTTACTGTTGCTCCCATTTACAAATATAGGCCTAAATCGTAAATCCTCAAATACTGTTAAAACACTATATAATTCAACTATCTAGAGACAAAACCGTGCATTCAACGTGCGAAATACTATAGTTTTAAAATATAGGGCCTAAGCGTTTTCTAGCGGCCATTTTTAGTCGGATTTACCAAAACTGCAATTCAAACATAGAATAATTATCAAAAAGTACCAAAAACATTTCAGAACTTTAGTGCACAGAGCATTTTTTGCGTTTAAAACAAATACAAGAATAGGGCGACCATAAATTCACCCTTGTTGTAGTTCGCACTAAATGCATCCGCTCGAACTGGCATCCGTTCGAACTGACATCCGCTCGAATTGACTGGCATCCATTATTTAGAATCGATTGAAACCCTCTGAAATCCCTAAATTGTCATATTTTTCAGGGTCTTCACCCCCTGGTCCACTTTTGAAACATTTTAATTGTCACCCGACCAAGCCCACTTTGCTCTCGTCAGGGACCTTTCCCCCTACAAAATCGTACCTTGCCCCTCATTTCCCCCCGCCCCAGATTTCAGACGCTGGCACCGCCACTATGCATTAGGTATGTTAGATTTGGAGGACTTGTTCAAGAAATTGGTGTGGGGGATTCGCCAGAAAGAAAGGGGATTTGCTAGAAAAAGGGAGTTCTCCCGAACCATAAAAACCCACCCTGGATACGGGCCTGGTTTATGATGCTTGCCTTTAAAATCTCAGCTGGGTTACAGTACAATATTCTTGTCAGTGACAGAAATTTTTCTCACCACCAAAGCCTATGAGACATACATGCATACAAATATGTACATATACAAATTTTCTATTGAGTACCTTACCCATTACAGTATCCTAAAAGTATGGACTTTTTTTCAATTTAGCCTTTTAGCCTTAAAGTATTTTCGACCTGACACTTATCCCATGGATCCCATGACTAACCTTTATGCCACTGCTCCTAAATATAGGTGAATACATAATAATAAAAATGCAGATGTTGAATGCAGAAGTTCACTGTATTCTTTTACCCCAAATAGGCCTATAATTTTTTTATTTTCTTTTAATTTCAGTGGTGACAGGAGCGACTAATGGGATTGGGAAGGCCTATGCAGAGCAGGTAGAATTTATGTATAAATAAATCAAACATCAAAATAATTGGCTAGGTTTTAGTTGTAAAATTATAACTTTGGATATGTTTTCTTTAAATGAACATAAAGAAACAGGTAGTTTATTAAGACCTACATAATTTCCTTAACAGCTGGCTGAGATGGGGCTGAACATTGTGTTGATAAGTCGGTCTACCAACAAGCTGGAGAAAGTAGCATCAGAGATCGGTACATAAATATATAAGTATCAAACTTCCAATCATTCCTAGGCCTTACTCCAACCTTGCAATACCCTGTTCGCAGGAGATCCACATGAACCAGCTAGTTTTGTGTATAATAAATGGAAAGAGCACTCAAAGATGAATTTCTCTGGCATCAGTTTTATGCACCAAATCAAAAGAAGGTACTTTTTAATGTCAGTGAGTGGCATTGGTGAAGTGCCTTGCCATGGACACAAACAAAATGCACGATGAGGGTTTGAACTGCCAGCCTCAAAGTTGAGAAGCAGAACCAAAACTGCTGACGTACCAAATTGTTCCTATGGCCAAAACGCTGCCATGTATTCTATGTATTGATTTTTAAAAAAAATTTTTTGCTTTTTCCAAATTTGCAAGTGAAATGTATATCTATTCATTTCATTTTAAAAAAAAGTAAAGTGAGGGGGGAGGGGCATATGCAGTCCCAGCACACCCTTAGATACACTTTTGGCTTATATCGTGTATCGGGTAATACTTAATTGTGAATGCATGTTTTTTTAAAGCGCAGAAATATACTTTTGCACATCCATTGGCTTGTGTTCAGTTACACAACTTGGATTTATCTTCCATCTAATTAGTGTTGAAATATTCTTTTGGTATTCAATACTTTACATCACTTTTGTCTTTTAATTTTTTATCACAGAAAAAGCCTATAACGTGAAAACAAAGATTATTACTGTTGACTTTACCAAAGTAGAAGGCATTTACGAAGATATAGAATCCCGGTTAGATGGGCTTGAAGTTGGTGTTCTTGTTAATAATGTTGGTATGATGAACTTAGTTAGCAAATTGCTGGAGATTCCAGACACAAAAAAGGTATCAATGTTAGCAATTTTGTATTTTTTGCAAGTAATGGTGGGGAACCTAAAAATACCTGCCAAATACCTCCCATTCAGCATTAATTCTATTTTTGGAAAATAGCTTATTTACCACCTTCAGTTTATATAAGATACAGCTGCCCGAGTAATAAATGGCACAGAGAAATATGAACACATCACAGCATTAAGGTCACTCAAAAAAAAAAAGTTTTCCCGTGCTTTCCTGTCTGTATTTATTTGTAAAATATACATTAGTTAAAAGTCAGGCGTTTTTTTTACTGCATAAGCTCATTCAAAATAAATGTACTAAATATAGACATGAATTGCCTAAGGCAGTAATTTCTTTTATTTCATGAACCCCCGCATCTACAGTGTCTGAATATGCATTTACAGTCACTGAGGAGTCATTGTTCTCACCTCAATCCCAACCCTAGTGTGCCTGAGGTATTGGCAGGTCTTCCTAAAGTAAAATATGTTTTATTGTATTTTTGTGAATGCTGTATAATTTTGAAAACCTTAAAAATGAGTAAAGAAAATAAATAATATAATTTTGTTTGGTTTTTTATATCTTTCAAATACACTATTACTAATATTAATAAAATATTTAGTGTTGCGATTCATATTTTTAAATTTGCAGTTTATAACGGATATCCTGCATTGTAATTGTCTATCTATGACCATGGTAAGAGCTAATATTTTTTAATCATAGTAAAAGCATGCACTGATTTTCATCTTTAAATCAGGATAAGCAACAGAGCAGATTATTCATGCCTTTGTTATGGCCCGCCAAGATGTGGATAATTCTATTTTTGGAATATCAAAATCACTTATTTACCGCCTTCAGTTTATACAAAATACAAATTCATTGGCTTTTCAGGGGCGGATCCAGGATATGAAAGAGTGAGCTTTCCCGACTTCTGAGGTGTCTTTTAATGACCTTTAAGTTCTTCAAAGTACAAGGGTTTCCCCCTCTTAAAAAGGGTCAGGTAATTTTGTCTCTTCCTGTATATAGAAAACAAAAATCAAAGACATAGGCAGTATAATACAATATTCCAACAATACTGATATATTGGATACACAGTCTTTCTTCCATTGATCGATGAACTGATAGGCATGAAGAACACACTTTCGTACATAAATTATTCTGTCGTCTAACCAAAAACAGTGTTTTAAATTTTATTAATATTGAAGCCTAGTTGAGCTAAGCCTAGTTTGCCTGATCTGCCAACCTATGCCTAGGTAGGTTAGCATACCTTTTGTAAGCCAGGCCCCAGTAGTATTTTGTTGTTTCTTCATAGAGGGGTGGATCCGGCACTGCTTTTGATTTCTAAAGGAATTAACGATATTTCTTTAAATAAACACCTCATCCAGAGACTCATTTCGAATAAACGCCCCCTCAAATATACACCTTTGGGCATTTAGTTTTTCTCAAATAAATGCCCCTAAATGGAAGCAAAATCATTCTCAACACATTCTATTAATGTTCAACTAAAGTAGAATTATATTTTTTCTTGCCTTGTTGGGATCAGTAATCTTTACCATCATGGCAATACCATATTTTGATGGTAATTATGTGTATTTAGTTCCACATTTGCAGTGAAATTTTTAATACATTTATCCATTTTACGACCACAAAAATAAAAAGCCTCCCTTGAATAAAAACCTCCCTCAAATGAACTCCTCCACCAAATAAACACCCTCTCAATGGCCTTGGGGCATTTATTAAAATAATCTGTGTTTTTTTTTTAAATCATATTCAAAATATTAAATTGATTTTGGTCCAAATTATCTCTGTGACCTCTAGTCAAAAAACAATTGAGCGGTCTTTCTTCAGTGGCAAGTCACTGCTCGACATTTTTGTCACTGCTCCCAAACTCTTAAGCAGGTTGCCATTTCCACCTTCGCTCCATTAAAACTAAATCAAATGCTCTCAAGACCCATCTGGTGACGTTGCCATCTGAAATTTTCTAGTTTAGGTTCCTTCAATTCCAATTCTTTAAATTTTTGGTAGGATGGGCTAGTTATATACTTGCGTTATTTGAGCTCCAGTGAGTCACCAACCACTTTACCCTCACTTGAGCTTTAAAGTGGTGGTAAATGGAGAGGCTGGTTCCTCTGCTTTGAGTTAGTTTGCAGGATGTTTATTGGTTTATTTTTCACAATTTTTCTTTTTTTGTACTAAATTTTCTCAAGGGCCTAGAGCATATCTTCCAGTGGATAAGAGTGCTATACAAATTTATTTATTGTGACAATTTATAATATACAGTTTTATTAAAGGAATAACTTAATTTTTCTCCCTTCTACTTCTTTAGATGACCCAGATATGCCTTCCACAAATGATACAAAGGTAATATATAATAATATTGGATTACATGTAGTCCTGGCAGAGACTTTAACATTAAAAGACTCGCAACTTTTCTCATTTCATTTATTTCTCATTTATTATTTTTCCACAAAAAACAATATTATCGTAATATCATAGTGGACAATAGGCCAAAGTAAAGCATTGCTCGTAGGTTATAGCCACAACAAAGACTGTCTCATTCCACAGAGACCAGAATCATGGAAAAGTAAATGTAATGTAATAAGATAAGAGCCTTGGAGTTTGGCAAGGGAGGGGGAATTTTAATTTAATTCTGACATATGGGACATTTTCTTTTGCACAATTAAACTTTACTTGTGCCACTGATAGAGCCAAATGATTTTGCACTCTGAGTTTTTACTTTAAGAACTATGCTGTGTATCCATGTTATTCAGTTAGGTATCTAAATATTTTTATTTTAAGAAAAAAGGGTGCAATCTTGAATATCTCTTCTGTAGCAGGCCTAAAGCCATTTCCGTATATTTCAGTCTACTCATCAACAAAGGTAATTTTGACATTATTATTGTCATTATCAATCCATTAGGGGTCATCCATAATTATCAACATTTTCAAAAGAGTACAAAACATACGCTTTAGTGGGGAAGGGGTTGAAAGTGTAGGCATAATTGTACTCTTTTATGAAAAACATAAAATGTTGATCTCAAAATGACACAAATCAACATTTTATTACGTACTCTTTCGGGGGGAGGGAGGGGGTAACAGAAAAGAGTATGTTTTGTACTCTTTTGAAAATGTTGCTAATTGACCCCTTAACATAATTGATTAATGTAAATTTTAAGTTGCGTGTGATGTTTCTTACCAATTTAAATTTTATTCTTTTAATGTGCTGTTAAATTTTAGCTTCCCAGAATTTTAGCTTCTCATCAATTTTTAACTTTCTCTTTTATGTTGTAAATTTGTATTCTCATATGTGAATTTGAACATATATAATGGAATTAGCGCTACATAAATGATAAAATTAATATGAACTAGCATATTTATTTGATTAAATGCCACTGTATTTTTTTTTTATTGAACTTTAAGCACAAGGCCAAGGATTGCCAAACTGTGAAATTAATCAATTTTCTAGGTGGCAATCCCTTCACAAGAGAAAAATAAGAGCAAGGTGCTCTGACTAATTGTAATTGTGATGCAATGCAGGGGGCGGATCCAGAATTTTTCAAGGTGGGGAGGGTGTGGGTGTGGGCACAGCAGTTTCAGAATAGTTAAGTGAGTAACACATAACATTGATTTGCATTGGAATTTTTAAAATTTAGTGGCAAAACAGGGGGAACGTGCTCCCCCTACTGGATCTGCCCCTGCAATGAGAGGAAAGTATTACACTTATTATAACTGCAGAACTGTTACGTTGATAATAAACCAAGTACGCAAGGAAACTGAGCAATGTTTACCTCATAGACCATTCTGGAGTCAATAAACTTTACAACTGACCAATCAGAACAGGGCCAGGAATGCACGCGTGTATCACGAACACACGTGTTGTCCCACAAACGCACATATTTGCGTATATGCTGTCTTTGTGTGGGACCTTAGCAACAGTATCCAAGGGGCGGGGCTTAGCGGAAAGGTCAACTGGTTTACTATCAACAACAGTTTTGCAGTTATAATAAGCAAACTGGATAAAAGTATTTGAATACAATTATATTAGTTGTAAGTTGCACTCCCTCTTGATAATTAATTCTTTAATTCTTTCAGGCATATATGGACTTCTTTTCACATGGAATTCATTATGAATATCGCGACACAGGAGTTATAATACAGGTAATTAGCTAGTTAGTCTCGGTAAATAGCGTATCAACATGTAATTAGACTCTGTACTTGGTAAACTAAATTTTAATTTTTTTTAAATTTCTTTAACATACCCCACTGCCATCTCTCTTTTTTTTGCAATGATGTAGCTATAGGTCTAGCTATAATGTAAATATCATTGCTTTTAGTTAAATAATCAAGTGGTTAGGTAGGCAAATTCTACAAGAAATGAATTAATAATTCATTACCAATTTATGAAAGAAGAAAAATTACAAATTAATAAGTCTGTCAACAAATTTGCTTGGAAGCTGTAATTTAGAAAGGGTGGTTTTGGGGTGTACCCTTACATATTAAGGGGTGGGGGTAATCACCTTGGAAGCTTCTGAGTGTTAGCCATTTTTATCTCTTATCTAAACGATATTTTTGCTTCTGCCTTTGAGGCAGGGGATGAAGGGGGAGCTGAAATCTCACTAGTCATCATCAGGAAACAGTGTAATTTCACTGTTCCCTGGTCATCGTCATAGGCTTTCAAGTGGTTTAAATAAAGTTTCCCTATATGCAAAAACCTGACTAGGTATTTCCCAGTGTAACGTAGTGAACTTTGAACTGATGGTTTGGGTTTGCTTTTGTATTGTTTTAATGTGATGTTTTTGCTTTTTCTCATTCTTGTTTTCCTTTTGTACAAAATATGCCAATTTAGCTTTTTGCTACTAATGTATTTTTTTATGAAGGAGATTTTTTGAATAAAGATACCGATTATATGTATAGACAACAGCAAGGTCAAGTGATAGCTCTGGTGTTTAAACACAAGAGAGTACAACACACTGTTGGTTAAATTCTGAAAGGGAAATTGATATACTTTTGCTTCTCTATCTATAGTCTGTAACACCATTCATCGTCAAGACTAACATGAGCGTGAAAGCGTCGTGGTTCTCTCCAGAAGCTTCAACATATGTGAGAGGTGCTCTGAAAACTGTTGGCGTGGTGACCAGGACTTGTGGCTTTATATCACATTCCTTGCTGGTATAAATGACTATGATAAATGGAAAATATGTATATGTAAAATGTGCTAATTGAACATAAAATCTGAAATATGGAATTAAATTAAATATCATATTTAAAACCTATAATTACTATTAATTTTTTTATGTTTATTTTATGTATAGGTCTATTGCATACATAAAATCTGAAATATGGAATTATATTTTTATACCATATTTATAACCTATAAATACTATTAATTTTTTATGTTTATTTTCTGTGTAGGTCTATATTGCAGCATGTTTTCCAGCGGAGTTGCTGGCAAGATTCCTTCAGTTTGGATTGAATAAAGTACGAGAAGACATTCTAGAACAAAGAAAAGAGGAAGCAAAAGAAAAAGAGATAAAAAAATAGTGAAAATATAGTAGACAATCTAATTCACAAATTGGTAGCTTAAATTGATCACAAAATCAGCTAATTGTAATTAAGCAAATTACTTACTAGTTTTTAAGTAAATCCATCTAGATGTGTATAAGAGACAGACATACGCTTTAGTGGGGAAGGGGTTGAAAGTGTAGGCATAATTGTACTCTTTTATGAAAAACATAAAATGTTGATCTCAAAATGACACAAATCAACATTTTATTACGTACTCTTTCGGGGGGAGGGAGGGGGTAACAGAAAAGAGCGTCAACAGTAAGGATGGGTTGATTTGAGTTATAGGTAGCCAACAAAATAAACAGTCTGTTTATTAAATAATTATGATTTGGACTGGTAGACTGAGAGTAATTCTGTTAAAGTTAGAATATATATGAGGTTGAATGATATGTGATACAAGAATACTTTTGTGAGGAAAGATTTGGCAATTGTTGCAGCTTAATAATGGGGTAGAACAGTCATCCTATTCATCCAGTCTACCAAAAGCAAAGAGGCTTTCAAAATAAACACAGTATCCAAGGAATGGGCTACTGCAAACCCACGTCACATATAGAAGTTTTTTCCTTATTCCTTACATTTTTTTTTCAATGGAATTGGTGCATTCTACTCCATATCGATGAATTACAAATAATGTTAGTTAAGTTTTTGGGGCTTGAATTTATTTTTTTAATTTGGTTTTATATAAAAGAAAAAAGAAGATTGTTTTGGATATGACAAAGAGACCAAGACTAAAACAATAAAAGAATTGTTAATTTTATAAGAAACATTTTGATTGCAATGCCTGGCCCGTATCCAGGGGGTGTTTTTATGGTTCGGGAGCAGAACCACCTTTTCTAGCAAACCCCCCTGTTTTCTGGCGAACCCCCTCTTTAAATTTCCCAAATAAGTCCTCCAACTCCAACTAATGCACTGCAGACCCACCCAGACACAGACATTTTCAAACATATCTCCTTTTATAGCATTATTTAGACCCATTAAGCACAAAAATCCTCTTGCTTTGGGGGTTTCGCCGACCCCACCGGGGCTTCGACTGGATGGACCTCACGCCCAGAAACCCCCGCGCCCCCTTGGAAGAACCTGGCTACGGGCCTGACTGCTCATTATTTTCTGGTGTTATTTGTTGCATTGGTTGGTTTTAACACCATTTAAAAGGGTATTGTTATCTTTATATGGTTATTTTATTTATGTTTGATACTTAGGATTACTGTACACGTTTCAGTTATAGTAATAGGCTTAATGTAATAATAAAGTATAAAAACACCGTTTGAATTTGGATATGATACTCCTTTATTGTCATTTTAACAACATGGTAAAAATGAAATTAGTGTTGATTGATCCGATAGGCAAAAACAGAAGCACGTGCAATCGTATTTTAAAATACCAATGGAATTTTTAATTTTTTTTTTTCAAAAAGTGAACAAATAGGCTGCTAATGACCTTTATAACACCATAGTTGACAGTTGTGAATAAGGGTTTATATTTGTTCAAAAAGACTATATGTTTTTCAATTCTTCTGATAGTCATTTTAATAATTTTCCAAAAATAATAAGGTCCATTTTTAAACAAAATCTCTTGATATTTCTCATTGCTTTACGTAGTAAAGTTGAGCAAGAATATTGCACCGCCATGAGGTTTCGCACCTTTTCATACCTTGCAAATGCAAAAATACTTTAATCTTAGGCCTACCACCTTACACCTCCCGAAAAAAGAAGTTATGAAAGTCAACGCCTTCTAATAAAGTATGAGTTATGTTACTGAAATATTTTCTGTGTAATACAAATAAAATAAGGCAATTGCCATTTCATCAGATAAGACATTCCCCACCACCACCACCCCACCTCCTCAACTTCAGAAACTTATACACAGTTGAATAAAAACGAACGAGTTGGTCTCGAAAATCAAGACACTGTTTCGTTATACAGTACAGTATAATGCATTCCTGGAAAAGCTTTAAAATTGGACTTTTAAAAGAAGTTGTTTTTATGAATATATATGTAGGCATATATACTAATATTTTGCGAATCTTGGGATTTTTTAGACTGAATCTTGGGAATTTTTCCCAGGATCACAAGTGCACCGAATCCGTACACATCTACTTACACAATCCGCCCTCATATTCCAAACCACTCTGTGTATCTGAAATTTGGGGTGGTCTCTGGGTTTGGTCTCAAATTAGAAACATCTAAATAGAGACCACAAGCTTGAAGTGGTCTCCAAGCAGCATACTTGGAAGATAACCCAGGGAACAGTGAAATTGTGAAATTATTCACTGTTCCTTGGGTAACCAAACCTAAAACCTCCAAATGAAGACCGAAGATAATGGTCTCCAAAAAACAACATGGGACAACCATTTATTTATTTAAAAAAAAAAAAAACACTGGTTTTTTTTTTTTGTTTTTTTTTTACCAACTTGCTGTTTAAAGCACTGGGAAAAAAATCTGGACAGCATACTGTGAAGTAAACATAACATTTACACTTTATTTGACTAAAGTTAGGTTTAGCAGGGAACAGTGACATTACACTGTTCCCTGGGTTTAGGTACAGTATGTAGGTTTCCATCCTTTACATAAAGAAAGGCCTTTCCATAGCCTATTCCCAATCTACTAAAACTAAATTTTTTTTTTTAAACAAAAAAAACAAAAATCCGGATACCGCTAACGGTTAGCAGGATCCGGATCCTGCTAACCGTTAGCAGCCGTGTGAGAACAGCCATTAAGGTTCTTGTATGCAAATAAAGACTTCATGGTTGGCTAGAAAAAATCTTATCGCTAATTGGATAATCTATTGGCAGAGCGTGGGATTAATCTTTTGTGGAGTCAATGCAAAATAAATTATTTTTGATCGATGTTGTGTACTGTAATATAA